>NC_091102.1:1055000-1147500 GCF_024713975.1 Paralichthys olivaceus | reverse complement strand
CAGTTATTGAGAAATTAAAATACCCAAAGACGGTGACCCAGGTCTGATCCAGCTGATCGTCTGATGATAAAGATTCTCCCTGACTGTAAAACGGATCCACCTGAGCTGGAGACAGACACAGCTGCTGCACGCCTGCAGAGAGAGAGACAGAGAAGGACGGACAGGGACAGACAGGGACAGACTTACACTGAGTCACTTTATCAGGGACAACTGTAAAATACGACAGCTCTGCCATAAATTCTACATTTACAAAATGTACAAAGTTGAGCTCCTGTTGAATTCTGGCAGATATTCAAAATATCAAAGTATTGTCAGAATGAATATTTTCCATAGCTTTCATTGACAGGTTGATAAATCAGATGGTTGTTTATTGTAGACAGAGAATTTTACCCTTGTGTGATAATTAATTGCACAACAGAGAAATCCAGTTCGTATTTTGATCCTTTAAAATCAAATCTTTCTACTATACATGGAGGTCATACAAAGGCTGGACAGGTTATCGATGTTAGTACTACTAGTGACATAGTAGTACTCACTAGTACTACTAGTGGGATAGTAGTACCAGCAGTAGTAATATTATCAGTCTGTACCTGCTCCTGCTCCTGTTCCTGGAGTTGAGGCCTGACGTGCGGACAGAGGGGACTGCATGACTGGGAAAGACTGAGAGAGACGGTTTGGTGTCATCAGTTCTGGTACAAATCACCTGGTTCAATGCAAAAACTGTTTTATTTAGAAATAAAACTGTGACACGTACTAACCTGTCTGTGAGCATTGAGGGGCGTTGCTATAGTAACCAGGTCATCACGGATACTGCGGACAGGGGGGGCTCCGCTTTTATCTTTGGGGGTGGGAACAACTGGCTGAGGGGCAGAACCTCCTCCTCCTCCTAAAATGAAAGACGGGAGACATTAACAACAATCAGCGGATCTGCAGGTGGGTGTGTCTTCTTGTCAACTTCCGGGCGAACCTGTGCTTTCCAGGATGGGCATGGAGAGGCTGAAGGGGCGTGGCTGCGGAGTAGTCGGAGCTGGCAGGTCGCCCATCAAAAAGCCGGGCAGGAACTGAGCTCCGGAGGTGGGCTTCGGAGACGTGGGCGAGCCCAGGGTCATTGGTTCAGTTCCCACTGACAGAGAGACAGTTGGTTTGAAACAGGCGGCCACAGACAGAGTCAGTGGACAGATACTGAAGATGATGCAACAGGAACTCAACTACACGTTCTCCCACGTTAAACAAAGTGAACGTCAGTAACTGAAGTTAGACTTCAATTATCTTAAACCACAAAACAAGAATATCCAGGACAGAGATTATTACTCTCATTGATTCATCTGCCAATTATCGTTCTTCTGATTGATTCTCAAAACTATTTAAAATTAAATAAAGTTCTATCCTCAAATACCTTGTTTTCACAGCTGCTACTAAAAACTGTTACCACCACTGGTTCAATGATCAACTGTTTTATGAATGAAATATGAGAAATGACTTTTACAGACTTTTCAAAAGGATGTTATATAAAACCCAGTTAACAGTCACACTGCCCAGAGAGTGAAGGGTTTAAACCAGTGGGGAGGATGATGATGATGATAATATCATAATTATTATAATTATGGAAGAAGCATCAACTTAGTGACACATGTCAGCAGAATGGAATCAATCAACTTTAATGAAAAGCCGCAGCTAACCCTGAGCTAACCCAGAGCTAACCCTGAGTTACCCTGAGCTCTCAGATCGTTCATATTAGATCTATAGAGAGTTTCAGTGAGCTCTGTTACCTTGAAGCTCCATCTTCTCTGCTTCTTCTTTCAGGCCGCGATTTTCAAAAGTAGGAAATGACGCCGGGCACAGAGCTAGCCAGTTAGCAGGCTAATGCGGCTAGCAAAGCTAAGTGCTAGGCTGCTACTAAGTGTCCCAGAAGCTCACGGTTGGTGACGATGAAGCTGATGAACTGAAGCTGACAACACCCGGTGAGTTCCACAGGTTTGATATCTGGTGGATCTGTTTGTTTCAGAGAAGCTGGAGACGTGGAGGGAGAGTGGGAGCACCGCAGCTAACACAACGACTTCCGGCACATTTAGACTGCGTCATGTCAAGAGGCGTTCAGGGAAGTCGGGTTTTATGCGTAATTTATGGAACGTGTGTATCTTTTTATTGGGCAGGTTTTTAATTTTACTTTGTTTTGACATGTCTCAGAGACACATGTACTTTTAAACGATTTGTTCAACTAGTTTAGTTTCGCTTTATTTTGGGACTCAGGTCATATCAGTATATAAAAGAAGTACAATGATCCCACTTTGAGTTCCCACAGGGATTAAAAACACACTTTATTTAAAAACAGACTTTATTTATTCATGATTAGTCATTTTGGAATTGGAAATTCAAGTCGATAGATATCTGGTCCCTTGTGGTTACAAAGGTGGCAGTAGACGGCACGGTCTGAACAACTTTAGAGTTCTTTAGATATTTCATGGCATCGATGTATAAGTTTGTTCTTAGGAACATGAAAAACTACTTTGAACCATTTAACTATAGGTAAATAAGAACAAGATTAAACTTTATTGTCATTGTGCATGTACAACGACAATGAAATACAACCAGAAGTGCAAAGGCAGTATTATTTGTATTTATAAGTGCAGGAACGTGAGTACTACAGCTTAAGTGATGCTATAACTTACAATATCCACGTGGTGGACAGTTGCCATATACAGATATATACACGTGAATAGCATAAATACATCCCTTCCATTTTAATATTAAATATCAATGTGAGACATTTTCATGTGATCCTACACAAAATGAGCAAACAAAAAAAAACATGCGGGTGTGAACGCAACGAACGTTTACGCTCACGTCATCAAAATGCGTCCAGCGGCACAGGTCACAGGTTGTAAGTTACATTTACGTAGAGAAAATAAAATGAGTGTAAATTGACGGTGTGAAAATAAAGTAATGAAATAAACTTCTACTGAACTCACTTTACTTTGAAAAGTCAGATGATAAACATGTATTTGTCTAACCGCCATGGTTGTGTTTTTATTGTGAAACGCAGTGAGCGGAAGCGGAAGTGTGTGTGAGTGAGTGCAGCTTGATGCCGGTGTGAACCTCTTCACAGTCTGTGGTGTGAACCGGATCCAGAACCGGATCCAGAACCGGAGCCTCAGTGTTTCAGCCCTGAAGTGAACTCGACTCTCCGGTAACAAGCTGAAGATTTTTATTCTTTCACATCTGAACTGATTCATTTCTACACAAAAGTCAATGTCGCTCTTTAGCTAAGTGGCTAATTAGCCTGCAGGGTGTCATTACTGCTGCTGAGCGGAGCTAGCTGCTAGCTTAGCTTGGTTCTTAGCTTCTCTGCTGAGAAACAAAAAGAGAGAAAGTGAAGATTTGAATGTGATGAAGAGAAGAACCAGTGAAGTGTGACTGTGGCTGAATGTAGAGACACAGAGTCTCTGCTCGGTACTCACGTTCTACACTTTCAATGGTTCTCACAGTTCACATGTTTCAAATCCACGTTTATAGAAGTTCTGTGTCTGTCTGTCTGTCTGTCTGTCTGTGTGTGTGTGTGTCTGTGTGTGTGTCTGTGTCTGCAGGGAACTTCAGCTACAACTCATGATATATTATATATATATATATATATATTAATGTATACTATATACTAACACATTTACTCCTTCATGATTCTTCATGTTTTTTTCAGTTAATTAATCTATAAATTACCAGAACATGTGAAATATTTGATATTCAGTTCACAGTGATACAGATACAATCCTCAGACTCCTACTACTTTTACTCCTTAGTTACAATCTGAAGTGGTTTTAACTCAATATGCTTAAAGAGTAAACATTTGAACGAGCAGTTGTAGGACTCCTGCTCTTACTGCAGCCTGAGGGGACGTGGAGGGACGTGAAGGGACGTGAAGGGACGTGAAGGGACGTGGAGGGCAAAAAAGGGGGATGGTGCGAAGTAGCTAACCGCTCCCATGCTCTGAGCCACTTCACCCAAACCACGTCCTGCTGGACGTTAACTGATGAATTCATTTTGATTTTAATTAGATTCAGCTTCACTTGTTGCTACAACACACATGGGGGGGGGGGGGGGGGGACTCAGCGCTGATCATGGTTCAGGTTTAAAAACAAGAGAACAACATTAGATGCATCCATGTTTCATTGATATGTAAAGATCCACAGTGCACATCTGTCTGTGGACAATGGGCAGTGTGTATTGGTTATATCTACTTTGAAAACACTTTGAAAATACTTTGTTTACGTGGTAGTAAACGTTGGCTGCAGGATGTTTCTTTAGCTGCATTGCTGGTTGGACCTGCTCATCCTCACTAATCATTAGAACGATGATTGTATCTCTGTGTTCCAGCTGCTCTGGTTGTCGCTGGTCACGGTGGCTGCACTGGGAGGACAGGCGATGGGGTTCAGGGTTGTCCTCGGGGTTCAGGGGCGCCGTCACATCCGGTTAACGCTGCCGTTGCTGCTCTGCGTCGCCATGATGGCGGCAGTTTGGGCGGAAGGTCAAGACTACTACAATCTGCTGGGAGTCAGCAGGGAGGCGACGACCAGAGAGATACGACAGGCCTTCAAGAAGCTGGCGCTCACCATGCACCCCGACAAAAACCCCGTGAGTTACTCTGAGAAACGCTGAACCTGTCGACACATTTCAACTGTGACTAACAACACCCAGATCCAAGCGTCAGTGTTCAGACTCTAAACCCTGATGAAACTGTCGTGCTGCAGGGCGACTCCTCGGCCCACGAGAAGTTCCTGCAGGTGAATCGAGCTTACGAGGTTCTGAAGGACGAAGACCTCCGGAAGAAGTACGACAAATATGGAGAAAAGGGATTGGACGAGCAGCAGGGAGGACGCTACGAGAGCTGGAACTTCTACCGCTATGACTTTGGTACGTCTCCACAGTAAGAGTGCTCACATGTCATTTCACTGAGAGTTGTTTAATGGGTCATGTCTCTGTTCAGGTATCTATGACGATGATTTGGAGATCATCACGTTGGACAGCGGAGATTTCGGTGAGTGGGACTTTTATCAACTTTGACGCAGTCTGAACGACGCTCAGTCAAACCGATCTTCATCGGTAGTAACCGCTGTTTGTGGCGTTTCAGAGGCGGCAGTGAACTCCGGAGAAATCTGGTTCATCAACTTCTATTTCCCACGATGCTCCCACTGTCACCAGCTGGCTCCAACGGTAACCACACGATGAACCCGCTCACGTCGAACCTTTCACTTTAACCTCATATATCATTTTCGATTGTAGCCGAGTGTAAATCCCACGTGTCTGTGTCTCAGTGGAGGGAGTTTGCCAAAGAGATGGACGCAGTGATCAGGATCGGAGCAGTAAACTGTGGAGACAACAACCACCTCTGCCGGCGGAAAGGGATCAACAATTACCCGAGTCTGTTCATATACAGATCAGGACAGGTCGGTTCACAGACACACATCGTTTCACCTCTAATCAGCTGATGAAGTGAGCGTGAGGCTGCGTTCAGGAGTCACATGTTGATATGTGACGTGGAGCTGCTGCGTTCACACTGAGTACACTCTCGTATTGTCTGTTGTGTTCATGTCGTAAATCTGATTAATGTGAAGTCTGTTAGCTTAGCATCAGAGCCGTCCTCTCCAGGCAACACTCTTGTTTCTTTTTCTACAGAAACCAGAGAAGTTTAACGGGGAGCGTTCTAAAGACGAGCTGGTCCGCTTCTCCATGCAGTTCATCACAACAACCGTCACCCAGCTCTGGCAAAGTGAGCGACTCCCAACTGTTTACATTTTAATTGAGTTAATGACTCGTTAGTGAATATCAGGGCTCGTTTATTTGACCTGTGAGTGCGGCTCCTTGTTTTATAGGTAACGTGTTCAGCGAGATCGAGAGTGCGTTCTCGTCCGGGCTCGGCTGGCTCATCACCTTCTGCTCCGACACTGGAGGTAACACGTTCTCTTTCAACGCCTGGAAGTGTTCTCACATGTTGCACGTGTGTGTCACATGTGTGTCACATGTGTGTCACATGTGTGTAACATGTGTGTAACATGGGACGCACAAAGACATGTTGCTTAGTAACAGAATCTCCTCTGAAGGAGGAGCAGTGATGGTGAAAAGTCAGAGCAGGGATTTCTTTTCTCTGAGCGATGACGAGGTGGAACTGTTGCTGACAGGAAGTGTTACTGATGAGAACCAATCAGAAGAGAACGTGGGCGTCACCGTTTACTAAAGTCTCAGTTTGTTTTCGGACTAAAACACAAAACCAGAGTTTTCAAAATAAATGTTTCCTTTCCTCCGTCTCAGATTGTCTGGAGCCGAGAACGACACAGAAGTTGGCAGGAATGTTGGTGAGAATTCAGAATTACTGTTTGAGTTAAAAGTTCTGTAAATGTTTAATATATTGTAAACAATGACACGTTACACCTGCATGTGTCACATGACTATGAAAGACTAGTTTGATAAAATGTTATATTAACTTTGTGAACGTCTGAACGCAGGACGGTCTGGTGAAGGTGGGATGGATGGACTGCATCACAGAGGAACAGCTCTGTCACAGTTTCCAGGTAAACTTTATACTGCAGTACTACTGATACTAGTATTGAATAATGTGTACACGTGATTCTTTATGGGAAAAAAAACTTTCACCACCATGAAGGAGATACATCGAGGTATCATCTGCAAATCAAACACCACACAACGTCATCTGTTCTGGAAACTTTTATACTCAGCAGCAGAAACACATTTTAACTCTAGCAATAACAAATAATCAATAATTATAATATTACGTCATATGCTAGTATTTATATTTATTCCCTCTCTGCTGTCTGTCAGGTGACCGGCGGAGCGACGGCTTTATTCCCTCCTGGTTCATCTCTGGATCAACAAGACAGCGTGCTGGTGAGTGACAGAACACATTACTTCCTGTGTGGACAACATAGTATTGTATGTAGTAATACTGTGTGTAGTACTGCAGTAGTGACTCAGTGTGTTCATGTTTCAGTGGCTGAATACTCTGGACAGCAAAGAGGTTTACACTCAGGTCATGAACCATCTGCCCGATCTGGAACTGCTGACGAGCGACAGCTTCCAGGTACACAACGCTTACACAACGTTACATAACGTTACACAACACTACACATGTATCACTCACCACAGGTTACCATGACAGCACATGATGGTTGTAGCCTGTGATGATGTGTAACTTCCTGTTTCCAGAGCAAACTGGCCCGTCATCGCTGGTTGATCAGTTTTACGTTTGGGGACAGAAGCTCCACCTCCAGCGAGTACAAGAAGCTCCAAGCTTACCTCAAGAATGACCACATACAGGTACCTGTCTGTCCGTCCGTCACTGCGTCCGCCTGTCTCTCTGTCTGACCCTGTCTGTGTCCTCAGGTCGGCAGAGTTAACTGCATCACAGACTCGGAGCTGTGTCAGTCGCTCTACATCCATAAACCCTGCGTGGCTGTTTTCAAAGGACTGGGAATCCACAACTTCGAGATCCACCACGGTCAGTACCACAGACCAGTCCACGGACCAAACCACAGACCGAACCACAGACCAGTCCACGGACCGAACCACAGACTGAACCACTGACCGAACCACTGACTGAACCACTGACTGAATCACTGACTGAACCACAGACTGAATCACTGTCCTTTTACCATTAGTGATTAAATGTGTTAAAGCTCAAAGTCAAGGTCACTGTGACCTCTGCAGACACATGTGCTGTAGACTGTTGTGTCATTATTGACTAGTTATTGTTTCGTCCAGTCGTCCGTCTCTTCACTCTCTGTCTGTCTGACTTGTATCTTTGCGCAGGTAAAGATGTGTTGTACAACATCGTGGGTTTTGCGAAGGACAGCGTTCGTGCTCATGTGACGACTCTGCAGCCCGACAACTTCCCCTCTGACAGAAAGGAGCCGTGGCTGGTGGACTTCTTTGCTCCGGTTTGTAACCACTTCACTTTCCTGACAGCAGCTCGGAGGCACCGGATCAGAAAAACCTTTCTGGCCACGTCAGCACTGATAAGTTTGACTTAAGCTCAGATTGTTATGTTTCAAACTCTGCTGCTCGATGACCGACTGACTCCGTGTTTACCTTCAGGGCTGGAGATGGAGCTCCACCTACAACACAAACATGAGACATAATGAGACGGACACTGAGACGCAGACACACCTCACTTCCATATAAATATAAATGTCACTTTGTTCCATGACGGTTTTAATGTCTTGTAAAGTGTTTAAAGATAAATAGAATCAAGCAAACATCAGTGTTGAGAGGGACGAGACGGAGTCTGACTGTGAATAAAGACGGACAATACGTCTCCATTTCCTTTTTCAAATAAAGTCAAAATGTCTCGGGTACAGATGCTGCCATCTGTCGCCCAAACACACGCCTGACCGCGAGTGAATCTGGGACTTATCAGAAAAGAGAACTCTGTGACGCTGAGGTTAGATCTTAGTTTGAGAAAGGTTTGATCTGTGATTGCAGTGGTGTCCACCGTGTCGAGCTTTACTTCCTGAACTGAGAAAAGCGTCCATCCACTTGGCTGGACAGATGAAGTTTGGAACTCTGGACTGTACCATCCACCACAACCTCTGCTCCAGGGTAAGCACACACACACACACACACATCTGGACTGTACCATCCATCGTGAGATAGGCGGCAGACTGAAAACCTTTCCTCTCTGTGTCTCAGTATAACATCCAAGCGTACCCCACCACAGTGATCTTCAACGGCTCCTCCCTTCACGAATATGAGGGACAGCATTCAGCAGACGGCATCCTGGAGTTCATACAGGTATGACATCACACCAATGACATCATGATGCGACACAGTATCCACAAGTTACAGTCTGACAACAGTTACAGTCGTTGTCAAGACAGAACTAGAGCTGCTGTCAGACGTGCACAGAACTCTCTGGAGGAGGAGAACTCTGGGTAAACTCCGGTCTGGAAACGACTACATGTGCTGAGCCATGACGGAGGCGGGACTACGTCGACACAGGGCTGTTATTAAACACGGACTGGGACTTTATAGATGTGACGAGACTGAAATGTTGTTTAAAAACCCTCTCTTCATTTTCACCGACTATAAAATACTATTATACTTTTATAAAAGAGGAGAGATTGAATTAATCTGAAACTAAACCAACACGAACCTTTGACCCGAACCACAACACCACAGCTGAGTGAGGCTCAGATTCGTGAAGAGCTTCTCTCTGTCTCTGCAGGATCTGGTGAATCCATCTGTGGTCGTCCTGGATTCTTCCAGCTTCACTGAGAGAGTTAAAGGTAAAACTAGTCCTGACGATGGGGAACAGGGTTTCACTGACGAGCTACGTTCACGCGAACATGTTTTTTATTTTAAAACAAAAACAATCTCCACTCTCACGAGAGTTTTAGCTCCGGATTAGAAATGAATGAGTAGCAGATTTGTCCTCTGCAGGTTGTTTCTTACTGAAAATACTACGAACGATGTGTTTCAGTGTTTCCTGTGCAGGAGAGGATTTCACTTTAACACACTTTTGAAATTCACAAAAACAGAATGTTACAGTATCTAAAAGGAAAGTGAGGATATATAGAATTTAAACCATTGACTTCTTTGTGCAGGTGTTTAAGTTTCCTGATCTAACCGGTGATTTGTTTGCAGGTCGAGCTGAAGGGCAGATCTGGGCGGTGGACTTCTACGCTCCGTGGTGTGGACCCTGTCAGGCTCTGATGCCTGAGTGGAGACGCATGGCGAGGGTAGAAAACACGTCGCATTTCGAACCACAGATTAATGAACACGTAACGATGTGAACGATTAGAAAGTGACTGAAACACAATAGTATTGGTGCAACACAATTCAACGAGAACAACCAAAGACCTTTACGGTTATTTTACTCTTTGCAGATATCTCTGACTGCAGATCTGCAGGAGAACAACTATTCTTATTATTGTTAATACTCAGAACCATCTTTAGACTGTTGTTGTGTTATTGTTTACTGTCACTGAGCTGATGGTGCTCGAGTGTTCCCGCTCTCTGTCGCTGCCTGATGTTTAAATCCAACACGTAGTTTAGTCGTCGGTCTCAGTGTCTCTCTCGGTTCCTCTCAGCTGCTGTCGGGTCAGATCCTGGTCGGCTCAGTCGACTGTCAGCGGTTTCAGTCGTTCTGTCAGAGTCAGGGTGTGAGGGCGTACCCTGAAATCCGACTGTACCCCGGCAACGCCCGACAACCAGAGCGCTTCATGTATGTAACACACTCTGTCTCTCTGTCTTTCTGTCTGCGGGACGTTATTTGTGGGACATATTAATGTCTCCACACATTTCTCACCCCTCTGCCTCGCTCTGTCTCTGCAGGAGTTACAATGGTTGGCACAGAGACGCTCAGTCTCTGAGAACATGGGCACTGAGGTGAGACTCGAGTCTTTCTGTCTGTCCGCCCCCTCCTCTGTGTGTTTCCATGTTGCTAACATGTTGTGTCTCCAGCTCTTTACCCAGAGCGTCGGTGGACTTGACTCCAGAGACGTTCAGGTCTCAGGTTCTGTCAGGTCGGGATCACTGGGTTCTGGATTTTTACGCCCCCTGGTGTGGACCCTGTCAACACTTTGCTCCAGAGTTTGAGATCCTGGCTCGGGTGAGAGAACGGCGTCTTTTTAGAATTCAATCTTTTTTTATCCAGTGTCTTGTTTTCCTGTGGTTCCCGTCACAGCCGGGTTCACCCTGTGACACGAAACCTCTACCGCCACGTTCTCTAAAGGGACGTTCTCTCTGTGGTTCTTCGAGGTTCTTTGCCAAATGTTTGTCTGATTGACAGATTCTCAAAGGGGAGATTCGTGCGGGGAAGGTCGACTGTCAGGCTCATTATCAGACCTGTCAATCAGCTGGAATCACCGCCTACCCAACAGTCCGGTTTTACCCGTACCTGGGAACAAGGAGGGTGAGGACGCAGTTAAAAACACCCCGTCTCACTGACAACACGCAAGTTGATGTAGTGGTGTAATTGTGAAAGAGTCGAAGATGGACTGAACTCGAGTTTATGTGTGTGTGTGTGTGTGTGTGTGTGTGTGTGTTGACAGTACGAACACAGTGGTGAACTCATCAACAGCCGGGACGCTCATGTGATTGCTGACACCATCCGACAGAGACTACAGAAGCTGTTGCCACGGTTACACAGCGATCCAAAGGTGAGAGTATCTTGTTCGTGTTAAGTTCGGATGCGAACGATCTGGAGAAGAAGATCCTGACGTCTGTTGTTTTCCCTGCAGGATGAACTCTGATGACCTCGGCCATCGAGCCCGAGACAGACCAGCATCATGTGATCTCCAGAGGAGGGGGGGGGGGGCGGCGGACTTGATTGGTCCGGAAGCAGCGACCAATCGACTAACACTTCTTTATAGGACTACAGCAGTGGTGCAGACGGACAGACGGAGCGTTACCTGCCGTGTTGAATGTACTGAAAACTTCTGCCTTGTTTTTACTTGTTTTTATTTTGTCTCCATCGTTTGTATTTACTCTATGAAGTAAAACTGTGGGACGCCGTGCACGTTACTGACACGCACACATTGTGTTGACTTTCATTGATCTTGTAGAAACTGTTGGACAATAAAACGGTTTCTTTCACATCAGTTTTAAAACCTTCACTTCTGCTTTCCTTCTACTTTTATTATGAATCCTCAGACGTCACAGTGAGGTGAAATATTAAGTGAATTGATTCCTGATTTATTTATATATTGGAACATGTCTCAAACATTCTCTGGTTCTGCATCATGAGTTTAATATTTGTGGTTTTGGATTCGTGGACAGTTTGTTTCTCTGCTCCATGTTTAATGTCATCACACTGTCAGGATGTGAATGAATGAAAATAACTGATGGAATAAACGATGAGTGGTTGTACTGTTCCAGTTACACCAGCAGGTGTCTCTGTGGCTCCTCTGTTCAAGTGACGCGGCTACTGATGAAACGGTTTCTATGGCAACAGCTTCAATCCGCCTGTAATAAATGAAGTAATGTAATGTGACGACCCGCCTCTGGAGGCAGCAGAGGCCAGGTGACGTCCATGCACGTGTTCAGGTGTGACTGATGACGTCACTGTCTCCTGGTGACCTGGATCAGTCCATCGTGGGTCTCCTGAGATCGTTGACTCCTCTGACCTGAACGAGGATCCAGGTGAAACAGTCGACCTCCACACTGGAGAGGCTCCTTCAGGTTTGCTCACCGGGTTCTTTGGTGAACTGCACGTTGTTGATCTGGAAGGTACTGACACACACACACACACACACACACACACTCACACTCAGCTGTGTGGCAGTGAAAGCTTGTAACACAACCACAGTCGTAGTCATGTGACTCCTGCAGCTTGTTTCAACAGCTGCACAGGAGTGTGTGTGAAGTCAACCCCCTCACACTAGTGAGGCAGGTCGTGCTGTTTCACCTGGACCCTCATCCAGGTCAGAGACCAACGTGAACCAACACGTGCGTGGACTCACCAACCATTCAGAAATCATTTATCTGTCACTCTGCCTCTGACGGCAGCCAGCGGGGCAGGAGCCATGTTGTCCGTCACATTCTTCACCTTGAGGGAATTTCTTCAAACTGAGTCCAAATGTTCAGTTGGACTCGTGGACGAACGTTTTCGAGTTGGTTGGTTCGTTTTCAAGATCACAGCTGCCTCACAAAACACGTGTTTGGCCTCTTGAACGTCTTAAGTCTGCTTTGGAAGAATTTCTTCAAGTGTTGACCAGTTGTCAGTGTTGGAGGTTCGCTACAGAAATAAAGTTTATTATTATTAAGTTGTTCCTGAGGTCAGTTGCAACACACATCTGCACGGACGCCCATTTCTAGCTTTGTTAAAAAAACACTGCCAATCACTTTATAAATAATAAATAAAAAGAAAATGCAGATTTCCTTCAACCCTAGCCGACATCTGTCAGTGAGATATTCTGTTTGTCCAATGTTGCAGAAATAAAGATGTTTAGTTTTCCACAAGCCGAGCTTTGTCCAGAGACGAGCTGCAGATGCCAGTGACATGGAGCCGTCAGACACATGTAGAGTATCACAAGTGTAAATACTGAAGAACCACGTTAGCTTGGGTTCTCGTACTGTAATTAACGACCTCAGGTACTTTCCACCTCTGAGTGTAAATAAAGCCGGACATGTTTGTGTGGATCGGTCGCTCCCTCCTCTCAGTGTTTTGTGGGCAGTCGGAGGTCAGCATTGACGCAGCGCTGCTCCATAAACCACTGGAACCACTTACTGTGTGTGCGCTCTATTGTTTCATGATGGGAAATGGAGCAGCAAGTTGGACAAACACTGGCTGAGGTACGGTGGGAACCAACCTGGTGGTGTGTGTGTGTGTGTGTGTGTGTGTGTGTGTGTGTGTGTGTGTCAGATTTAATCCACTCTCCGTGTTGGTCCGTGCAGACTTTGGCCGTGCGTGACGCTGTGTGCTGATGAACACATGCACAGTTTAACACAGCCGGTCACAATTACCAGGCCGCAACAGAAACTCATATTAGTTTGAATCTGTGCATTTTTAACTGTTTCCTGTCAGCGTCTGTTTCCACATGTTTCCCTCTGGACTGAGTTAAAGTAGTAAAACAAACTTGTAACTGACTCTTCCACCGCTGGTGAAAACTGGACCGAGCCGGAGCTGAAACATCTGGAGCAGAGTCCAATCTGAACCAAACCATACTAACACACTGGGTCAAAGACAGCACGGCTCATCCACCAACGACAGGTCAAGTGTGGAAATGTGACTGTGAACTGTTTGATTCTGGGCTGAACACCAACAAATGAACGATGGCGGTTATACTGGACCGAACCAGGGAAACTAGAAAAGACTCCGTTCATACCTCCGTCCCAACAGCCCCTGAAACTCAACCAAGCTGCACCAAATCACACACACCCAAAAATATGAGTCATCAAACTTTACCAGATGTTTTTTCTTCAAGATCCACGAGTTAGAGAACAAGTTGAAAAGTTTGACGGGTTCTTTACCCGAATCACGTCCTTCACCAAACAAGCTCCCCGGTGGAGCCAATCACTGGACTGAGGAACGGAGATCAAGCTAACATCAGATACGAAACCAAGACGTCCGACTGAGGCTTCAGAACAGAAGCTCACAAACCAACGGTGACGTCACCATAAAATATCTGCGAGAACAAGAATGAAACTTCGTGAAGCAGAACTAAAACCAGGCTCAGACATCGAACCAGCTGACGCTCCAGAACTCATGGACTTCCTGCTGTTCACCAGCTGATGAGTTAATGAGGCTCTGTTTGTGGTGATGCCCCCTAGTGGTGGAAACACACTTACTGCAGCTTCAACTGCTGCGTCAGCTGCAGGAACATGAATAGATCCACTGAGCTCCTCAAGAAACAGACCTCATACCAGGAGGAGGAGGAGGAGGAGGAGGAGAGGAGGAGGGGAAACAGACTACATCTTATATCAACGGAAGGAGGAGGAGAGGAGGAGAAGAGGAGGAGGGAAGGAGAGGAAACAGGCTACACCTTATATCAACAAGAGGAAAGGAGGAGAAGAGTAGAGGACAAAGAGAGGAGGTGGAGGAGGGGAGAAACAGGGGAAATTGAGGAGAGAGGAGGAGAGCAAGAGGAAAGGAAGAAGGAAGGAAGACGAGAGGAGGGGGAGGAACGGGAGAGGAGAGGAGGGGAGAGGAGGAAAGGGATAAGGAGGTGTATAACAGCAGTAAATCCATGAAAACATTTTCTCTTCTCTCTCATGAAAACTGCAGCTGAGAAAACACTGATGGAAATAAGTAGCCAGGAACTACTGGAAGAACGCCACACACACACACACACACACACACACACACACACACACACACACACACACACACACACACACACACTCTCTCTCTCTCTCTCTCTGCTCAGTTAAAGTGAAGCTCGGTTTATTTGACTCCATGTTAACATTGAAATCTATATTTTCACAGTTTGTTTTCGTGTCAGATGTTCGAATCGTCTCTCACTGTAAAGACTAATAAAGGTTTGACATTAACACTAAATCAACTTGTTTAACATTAGTGTGTAGTGAGGCCTCAGCACTTTAAACTGTTACCGTGGTGATTCACGTCCAGATCAAACTGGGTTGTGTTCTCTTGTGTTTATTGTATTAGATAACTTAACATATATTATATTATATAGTTGAGCTGTGTGTCTGTGGTGTTGTGTTCTCTTGTGTTTATTATTCATCGGTGAAGATTTTAAAGTCAAATGAAACTGAATTTAGTTGATGGTTCAGATCTAAGTTTGAATGATTCCTGAGGTTACATGTCGACTGTGTGTTGTTCATGTGAGGAGGACGAACTCCGGAGAAAGAGCGGCTGAGTGGACATTCACTGGAGTTCATGTATGAAAGGAGACACAGACACGAGCAGTGAAACTCAGACTCTTGAAACTGTTCCCTCTGGTTTATGTTGTAATTCACATGTGAACAGAATATATTAGATATAAAATATGTGACTGACATAGAACTGAATCCATGGACAGACTTGAGAGACGACGGGCACAGATCTCCAACAGCCCCTCACCCACCCCTCGTACTCAACGAGACAGTGAGTCTCTCTCTCTGGTCGTTTTGTGTCTCTGTCATTTTGTCTCTTTGTAGTTGACGATGAAGGAGACGTCTCTTCTTCGACCCGTCCTGTAATCCATCACCGGCTCAATCCCACTGAAGACGTGAAGTCTCTGGTTCCTCTCTTCTTCCTCTTGCTGCTGTTTGAACGTGAATCATTTTCCTTCCGTTGTCAGGGTTCAGTAAAGTTCAGGTCGTGGTTACAGACCTATCATCATAGTCCGCATGTCGGTAAACGTCCTCCATGCTGCGGTAACATGGTCCACATCCGCTGTTATTAAAGACCGTGACCATGGAGCCGGCTCGGCTGCCGCGGAGAGTTGGTCCAACACGAGTGTCAGGTACAGACTGAGCTGTGCTAGGTTTAGTGCTACAGCTGAGAAGCTACACCACCTATCTTTACTTTATTGAGAGCTTTAGGTGTAGACACACACACACACACACACACTTACACACGCTTACACACACACACACACACACACACACACTGACAAACACGCACACTAAATAATGTTTGTGCAAAGAAGATAAATGACAAAAATCAGATGGATGAAGAGATGAACTACATTCAGTTACAACAGCCTGTTATAGTGCAATTATATCTACACACTGACACACACACACACACACACACACACACACACACACAGTCAGATCTCAGTGGCGACCCCCGCGCTGACCTCCTTGACCTCCTTGACCTCCTTGACTTCCTTGACCTCCTTGACCTCCTTGACCTCCGCTCTGCAGGATCTGATCCCATTTCTGCAGAGACAGGAAGTGAAGAGGCAACGTTAACGTGTGTGTGTGTGTGTGTGTGTGTGTGTGTGTGTGTGTGTGTGTGTGTGTGTGAGAGAATCGCACCTTGACCTTCTTGCTCATTTTGTCCCTCCACCTCTGAGCGATGGAGCTGTCAATCAGAAGCAACCTGTGACCACAGAGGGAGGAGTTTAATGAGAAAAATAAAATAATTTTAGCTGCTGGTTTGAATAAGTTGTAAATGTCTTAAATTACATTTATTATAAATGTAGGAATGAGTTGCATTGTCAGTCTGTGTGTGACCACGTCTGCCAGCTGGTCTGTACTTCTTCACAGTTTTGGTCCTGAATTTATTTTTAAGAGTCTCAGAAAGTTTAAGTTAATCTTGTTTATCGCTGGAACGACCCGGGAGCCGAGGAGTGGGATCAGAGAGACTAACTGGAGGAACACCGGTCGGACACAGCATCAAGTCGAAGTTTAAAAGTCTTTTCCATCAGCTGGACTTGCATCTACTTGTATCTCAGTTCTTCTTTTTGTTCAAGCTGCTCATACCTGGACGTCTCCTCGTTCTCATAGCCCATAATGAGGTACTCCTCCCCGGGAGTCAGAGGAGGACACAGGCAGGAGGACGAGTAGTAGAGCGTCTGCGCCTCTTTGGGAATGTTGACCAAAGAAGACTTGAGCACCTCCTTCACCTCCACCACCGCTGTGGGCTCCAGACCACGATTCCTCACCTCCCGCACCCTGGCCCTGATCACTGAGGGAGAGACGCACATACTTTCTACATCTCTACCCTTCTTCATAGAAACATCGGCTCCTGCGTGTGACTCAGGACAGACCATAATTCAGGCGTCTCAAGTCTTGAATTTAAAAGACGACTCACCGTAGTTGTAGTTGTTCTTCAGGTAGGTTTTCAGAGCCATTCGGACGCTTTTACATTTGCAGCGATCTGCAGCAAAACACAGGAAACTGTTACATAAGCTGGGTCTCGATTCAGGGGCAGCGTCCTTCGGAGGACGCGGCCTTTGTGGGCCGTGAAGGCTGAACCGAGCTGAGACAGTCCGGTTCACGGAGGCTATCGGGGAAGTCGTGCTGCTGTGACTCACTGGCTCCAGCTCCCTGGTCTATTTTTATTTCTTTTTTATTCATGTGGACACAACAGAACCTTCGCCTACGACTGAGCTAATCGGTCAAAGAGTCACGTGTCTCTTTAAGTGATGCGTTTAAAAAGTGAGCGAGACGAAGCAGCAGGAAGGGGAGGAGCTGTCGTGCGATGGGGGGGAACTTCTGGAGGTGATTCGACAAATCAACAACCTCAACAGGAAACATGCTGCGAGTTATTTGTGATGAATGGACGTTGATCTGAACGTTATTTACAAAATAAAAGCTCTTAATCATACAACAGGACGAGTTACGGACAGGAGGACGGACAGGAGGACGGACAGGAGGACGGACAGGTCACCTCTGTTTGGTCCTCTGCAGTGGAGGTTGTTGGAGTCCATCGGAAAGTCTGGACTGGATTCTGAGGACCAAACACACAAGATGAGATTTTTTCAGTGAACTGGTTTTCTGGACGTTTGGTTTTTTCAGATGCACAAAAACATTTTGGTGAGAAAACTTGTTTCTAAAGACGATGAGAGGAGGTCAAAGGTCAGACCTGGGTTACACCTGGCTGGGTCCTGGTAGTACGGATCTGCAGAGACACAGAGAAGCACCGATCAACGTCGTCACAGAATTCAGACAGAACCCCCCCCCCCCCTTGTTTCTACAGTTCATACAGTTTTTTGGGGGGTGGGGGGGGCGACCCAGAACACACTGGAGGGATTGTACTGTACATTCCATCTGGAAACATTGAACAAAGAAGTTTTGAGTCTGCAGCGACCACGACCAGGTCCTGAGAGGGAAGGTCGGATGTTCATTAAATCTAAAGGGTTCATGGACGCAGCAGAAATAAGAACGGCCACAGGAATGAAATGATGCAGAAGACAGGGTTCTGAAAGAGTCTCACTGAGACACAGAAACAACCAGAGACAGAAGAGGGATGGAAGATGTTATTACTTCTACGAGCTGAGTGTTTCCTTCTTCCTCTGGTCTCGACTGACGATGTTGTTTAGTTTGGAACGACGACTGTAAATAAAGATAGATTCCATGACAGCTTCACTCTTTGTACACAGCTGCTTTTACACGACTCTCCTAAGTGATCCGTACTTTCAAGTGTGAGCGAGGTTTTATTTACGTTCATCGCACTATGTGACATGAAACAAGCCCCACAGAAGCTTTCACAGATTCTTCTGGCTCCGTCCCGTGCTGGTGTGACGTTCACTGAACTTTTAGCAGCAGAGACAAACTGGGGCTGCTTCAGATTTATGTTCCAACAGGAGACAAATGTCTTAAAGCAACATTCGGTCTGGCGTCCTGCTGAAAATCACAGGAACGACTTCAACCATCCACCCTGACCGAACCTCAGCGAATCAACAACTCACACCGAGGGAAAATCCCCAAACCCCGCTGAGCCCGGTCGAGCTCGGGCAGCTCGCAGATATGTACGTGGGTGTGTCATTACGGAGGTCGAGAGGATTCTGATGAGGTTTAGACTTTTTCTAAACTCGCTGGTGCAGGGTCTGTTCAAAGAAGCAGAGGACAGTGAGGGTTTTATTGAGTGTAGGACGAGTGGGCCGCCTGAATCAAGGAGCTCTTTGAGAAAGTGGCTGGGAGTGAAGTCGGAGGGGAAATGACTCACGCTATCTGTTGGAGCGGGAGCAGAAACAAGCTGAGAGGAGAAACACGACAGAAAACACTGATGGAGCTGCAGCCGAGCAGAGGAAGCAGTTTCCTGATGCTCCGTGTTCTCCAGGACAGAAGTGAAGCTCTCGCTTTTACAGGAGAGAAGTTTCTATTTATTATTCTTATTAAATCTGAGAATGAGTCAATTTGTCAAACGCATATATGAATTTTAAAACTTTTAAGATTTCATTTATTTGAAGTTTTACAGGTAAAAAACATATGGACACATATTGAAAACTCATCATTCATTGTAAGAGTTTAAAGGGTGACATCACCTGGGCCCTCGGCCTTGACGATGGCCTCAGGTGAGATGCAGACGCCGCGGTCGTACAGCGGCAGCTCACTGCAGGCCAGGCTGTCGGGCCAGCTGTGGTTGTAACGCTTCATCACCGGCTCGCAGCCGGTCTTGGCGCGCTCGCACACCGCCTTGCAGGGTTTGATGGGCTCGTGCTGGAAGTCGATGGTGCAGATGGGAGCGTACATGGCACACAGGAAGAAGAGCAGGTCCGGACTGCAGCCAGTACCTGAACACACGCGTGACACCGGGAACAGTTTGAGTTACTCACAACTTTTTCTACAAGGAAACATAAACTATAATTATACTTGAGTTCAGGTTTCGAGCATGTTTTTCCATTTTTGGACATTGTGGTGGAAACACTGTCTGTGGGCAGCGGTTAACTAACATTTGAGACTTGGCCTGTGTAGGAGACGCTCGTCAGCTCCCATGATGCATCACTCACTGAAGCATACCATGGAGTTGTAAAGGGAAAGAATAATTCCGGACACCCGCTGGTTCTGGAAGTTAAAGCCTCGTTTCACGAACATGAAACTCTCACAGAGACTCATTGATGCAAAACATTAACAATTAACTGAGAAAAGATCTGGTTCTGTAAAACTCCTGTGGACGTCACGTGTCTGAAGCTTCAGGGATTCAACATGTTTAACTGTCGAAAGCTGTTTTCAGACGTGAACTCCAGAAAATGTCCTGAGAAATAGTGTCCGGACATTTTCTGGTTTGTCTTTGACAAATGAAGGAGATGGTCAGACGATGCGTTCAGGGACCTTCCTCACACAGGATGTGTAATGACTGAAAGAGTTCAGCACAGGTTTTAGTTTTTCCTCAGTGGACGACTGAGGTTTGGCTGCTCAGCTCCTCGGTGAAGTCACAGAAATGTTCTGAACTTGTGACCTGAGTCTGCCTCCTGCTTTCTGGCCTGCAGATCTTTCATTAGAACATTTTTCTGGTTAAAGCATTTTGCTTTTCCACTTTCTCTCCCTGCTTCTCCGACCTCAGCTGAGCTCAACGTTCAGCCAAGATCTGAAAGAACTGAACAGAGTCTGCGATGGAAGCTGATCAGCTTCTTCAGGTTGATTCTACTTAACAGGATCTTTACAGCAAATCTCGGTCCAGCTCCAAACAGCAACTCCAGCGTCCTCAGCAGAGCTCATACCTCCGCCAAGACCCAACCCTTTAAATTCAATCAAGCTGCAACACATTTCACTCGCTCATAGAAATCAGTCTTTCAACACGTCTGACTTTTCATCAAGATCCATGAATTATTCTCTGGGAAATCAGTGAAAACCTCAGAAAACGTTTCACCAGTTTCCCGCTGAATATTGGAGATAAACTCTGATAATAACGTCTGTTGTTGCTTTGAATGAACGCAGTGAACATGTGACTCTGACATCTGAAGGCTTTAACATCCAGCTCACTGAAATTCACTGGACAAAGGGAACTGTGCAACATTTACTCTCTGCAGACGTGAGTTCAGTGAAATACGCTGAGTCGACAGGTTGAGATACTGAACGTGGAGCGAGCGAGTTTCAGAGCAGCGCTACGAGCTCAACTTATCAAACACACACACAGATCTGATCTGATCCAAGTTTCCAGTTACTCCATAAAAAAAATATAGAAACATAACTGGAGTAATTATACTTCATCCAAATGTTCTGTGAACACGATAATCCAGAAAACTCACAAAACTAAATTCAAGTCGAATCTCAAAGTATTGTTCTAAAACAAAATCGACATGGAGGGGAGGAGGGGAGGAGGGGAGGAGGAGGGGAGGAGGATTTTATAATTTGGATGAACTTTTAGCATTGAGGCCTGTGTGTGTGTGTGTGTGTGTGTGTGTGTGTGTGTGTGTGTGTTTAATGATCAGCTGCTTCACTCTTGTTGAGTTGATTTGATTTTATTACCTTCTGGACTGAATGAAACCATAAACTGAGGTTTGGCAGCAGCGGCCCGAGCAGCTCCTCCGTGATAATCAGCCTCCACAGTAAAAGACCTTTGAGCTGCTGAACGCTGGATCTGATTTCAGAGAGTTGCTCTGCAGCGTTGGTTCGTCTGTCGGTCGCTCCACTTTCATCCACATTAATTATCTGATATTTCGTTCATTCATGGTTCCCAGAGGATGAATCCTCTCAACTTTTTCTCTCGAGCTCCATCCACCACAGACGAGTCACAGACTGTAATAACTTCACAGATCACTGAACTGCAGCACGTTTCTGTATTTGTGACTCTGCAGCAGTTTTAAATTGATGAAGCTGTTTTCTTTGTGTTTTCTATTTACAGTGTGCTGAGCTCTCTTTGGTGCTAACGTTAGCGTGCTCTCGATCAACATGGTAAAGATAATGTGCTAGACATAATCCTGTTAGCCTCTAGCATAGCTAAAACCTGGAGTTGTTTTATTGAGTTCAGTTTCAGGGAGGAACAAGTTAAGATCATGTTCTAGTGAAAGAGAAACTTTTTTTCCAGTCTTTGTCTTTGTTGCTGAGTTGAATCGTCTCTGATAACATTTTCCTTTCCAGACGTTTTGCTGCCAGAATAGTTTCAGGTCTGTGGTTGTGGATGTAACTGTTGAGTCCAGAGGACAAAACCATTAATGTTCAAAAACGTAAATCAGAGACGAAGAACAGTCGAACATGATTCTGGAGTCAAGAAGAAAATCTAAGTCATAAATGATTTTGGCCACTTCTTCTTCTTTTCGCTGGAACAAGAGGAGGAGGAGGAGGAGATGATGAAGATGAATTATGACTCAGTGATACAGCTGTTAGCGCTGCTCCGGCTTTGAGCTTTTTCCATAAGAATTATTACCAGTCATAAATCACTCTGTTCCTGGGCTTGTTACCATAAATAGATCTGCAGATAATTAAATATGAAAACACAGATTCAGGGTCTTTCTGTCGTTCTTCCTCTTCACTACATCATGTGGAAACTTTTTAAAGCATGGAAAATTACACCCTCGTTAACATGGAAAAACCCCACAGAGCAAACCGTCCAGGATCATGTGACCCTGGTGACCCGCTGCTTTGAGCTGACCTCAGGTTGTTGCAGCTTCAGTGGCAGCGAAGGAAACGCAGAAATCTCACTCTGTTATTTCTGTGGTTTCAGGAACACGAGAGTTGTTCTTGGACATTTGTGACGTTCAGACAATCTTCTGCACTCGATGCCCCGTGATGTCTGCAGCCTCACAGCTCACAGCGAAGCTCTGCAGGAACTACAGTTCACGTCTCCTCAGTAAAAACTCTAAACTACATGGAGAGCAGCCCTAAAACTGCATTTATATATTTAAATACATATATAAGTTCACAGCTGAAAACACACGTCACATGACCGCTCACGTACACTGGTCATGTGATGTAAACAGGAAGCAGATGGTCTCCTCTGCAGTTGGTTGCTTAGTAACAGAAACTCACAGTGATGGTGAGAAGTCAGAGCAGAGGTTTCTTTTCTCTGAGCGGCAGCGAGGTGGAACTGTTGCTGACAGGAAGTGTTAGCGACGCTTTGTGTTCACCGCTGGAAGTCGAGTCATGAGAACCAATCAGAAGAGGACGTGGGCGTCACCGTTTAAAGTCTCAGTTTGTGTTCAGACTAAAACACAAAACCAGAGTTTTCAAACTGAAACCAGATCAGTTTTCTGGTTAATTATGTAAAGAAGTTGTAGGAGTTTGTGTTTTCAACGATCTTCCTAACTAGTTATATTAAAAGTGACCTTAAAGTTCTCATGAAACGTGGGGCGACCATTTTGGAGCAGAGCTGCATTTAACCCAGGACCATCAGTGAGCTGTAACTCAGACCAGCTCTCTGGAGAAGAACGCCCTCGTCCCTGAGTCTCGCTCCACCAGCCAATGTTTTCTTTTCTTTGTCCTGAATAAATGTAATCAGAGCGAAGGTTCTCACAGAATGTTTCCATGCTCCCTGAGCGAAGTGATGGTTGAAGTTTCCTGTGGCTCAGTCAGACCAGAGATTTGATCCAGAGGTGCGGTGGAGTACGCCCACCTCTCGTCAGGGGGATTTACCACATACCTACTCAGAAAGAGCCACAGATGCGTCTCAGTGCAGATGTTACGGCCATGTTGCAGTCGCTCATGTACAGAAGTGGTCGGTTCAAATTCAGCCCTCCGTCCATGAAAATCTGGATCATAACCTCCTCAAACATCTACTGTAGCTAACAAAGTCTTATACACTCGTTTAAAACCTTAAGACCCTTTCACTCAACTGTAAATGAGACATCTTGCTAATAAAGGAACCAACTCTAATCAAACGAAACACTCAACAACAAATGTTGGTGAGAGCTTCAGATAGAATAGAAGATAGTGGTAGAATAAATCACAGCCTCGAGGCTGCTGGGCCGAGTCGGTTCAACTCAGGTTCACGTCACTCAAATCTCAAACAGTAAAGTCAGGAGGCTTGAACCAGGTTTTCAGCCTCCGGCCAAATGGAGGTGACTGGAATTAAGTTTGTGTTTCTGTCAGGTTTGAAAGATATTTGATGGAAAACTTTATTCTCTGCAGCCGACACAACTCGTTCTGAACCCTGAGCTTGTTGAATAATTCAGAGCGTCACTGTGAACAGCTTCTCTGGAAGAAATGAAAACTGAACCAAACCTTGTTTGTTCTGAGGATTGTTCACAGTTACAGATGTGTTCGTACAGAAGTTGTATTTTTCAGTTTCAAACAGGTTTTTCTTCATCGTCTCTCTCCAACCTACAGAATATGACACGCCCACTGACGTCGTCATATAGTTTCTCTCTAGAAAACCTGATTTTTTAAATTTAAAGCTCAACCTGTTTCTCCAACTCCTCTTCTTTCTGTCTCTGTTTTAATTTTCTTTCTCTCCAACAAAACAAGCAGTGATTACGGTCATCATATATCAATCTGGTGATTATTTAGCTGATTAATTGTTTGGTTTGTAAAACTTCTTAAAAGTGTGAAATAAAGTTTTTACATTTCTCAATGTTCAGTTCTTAATTATACGAAACTGAGAAATGCAGCAAAACATTAAATCTGAAAAAATGCAACATTGAAATATCAGGAATGTTTTAATTAAAATGTTAAAAGTTTTGAATGTCATTAATATAGTCGTGGTTGTCATTATCAGTGGGGCTCGGGCAGTTTAATTACATCGTTAAATAATTTACAAACAAAACATTCACACATTTATATTTAGGAAACTCAAAGCAACTCATTCTTGGCACCTTTGCTTAAAAAAGAAAATATTTTGTTAACCAAACAAACTTAACTTTACATTATTGATAAAAGAAGCTAAAACATTATAAACTGTGAAGTAAGATAAAAACAATAAATGACACTGAGAATATTTATAATTCATATAATGCATTTATATATATATATATATATATATATATATATGATCTGTCAGTTAATTACAGATTCAATCAGAGGCTTAATTAGATGTTTAATTAGAGTTGTCACTCACCCAGCAGCCCCTCGAACTGCTCGATGGCCAGCACCGCGTTGTCCTGGGTGCTGTGGTGGAGGTGGTTCGGCATCTTCGTCATGTTCCAGGGCATCGAGCGGCACAGCGGGATTCGAACCGACTCACAGGACGCGGCTCGGACCGCAGCCGGCCACAGAGCACAGGAGGCGGCCAGCAGAGCCACGGAGAGTCCCGGGGAGAACATGACGGAGCTCCGGTCTCAGATAGATCCAACAGAGAGTCTGAGAGAGAGACTATAACATGGAGAGAGAGAGAGAGAGACTATAACATGGAGAGAGAGAGAGAGAGAGACTATAACATGGAGAGAGAGAGAGAAAGAGAGACTATAACATGGAGAGAGAGAGAGAGAGACTATAACATGGAGAGAGAGAGAGAGAGAGACTATAACATGGAGAGAGAGAGAGAAAGAGACTATAACATGGAGAGAGAGAGAGAGAGAGACTATAACATGGAGAGAGAGACTATAACATGGAGAGAGAGAGAGAGAGACTATAACATGGAGAGAGAGAGAGAGACTATAACATGGAGAGAGAGAGAGACTATAACATGGAGAGAGAGAGAGAGAGACTATAACATGGAGAGAGAGAGAGAGACTATAACATGGAGAGAGAGAGAGAGAGACTTTAACTGCATTCTTATTCATACTTTCACCTCCTCCTCCTCCTCCTCTATCTGTCTATACCTCCTCCTCTCTCTCCTTTTCCTCTATCCCTCATTCTCTCCCTCTATCGCTCCTCCTCCTCTATCTGTCTATACATCCTCCTCTCTCTCCTTTTCCTCTCTCCCTCATTCTCTCCTCCTCATTCTCTCCTCCTCATTCTCTCCTCCTCTCCTCTCCTCCTCCTCTCCTCTCCTCCTCCTCCTCTCCTCTCCTCCTCTCCTCCTCTCCTCCTCCTCTCCTCCTCTCCTCCTCCTCCTCCCTCCTTCAGATAGATTCCTTCTAGATGAAAAGTCAACAGTGTGAAGCTGCCAGAGGCTCACAGATGTGTGTGATCATCACATCTCCTGAAGTCACATGTTCAACAGTTACAAGGAAGTACTTGAGACATCGAGTCAAAGTACTTAAACTTTCACTTGAGTATTGTGATAAGTACTTGAACTTTCACTTGAGTATTGTGATAAGTACTTGAAAAGAGTCTTGAAAAGTTTATTCTCAGTCTCATGTTCACCAGTAATAGTGAAAAGTTTCATTCTGGCCCCTGGTCAGCTCCTGGAGACCACATCTCCCAGCATGCCCTGCAGGAGCCCGCGTGTCTAAGACAGCTTAGACAGAATGAACACATTGTGAAATCGTCCCGTGAACAAAGGTGTGAACCACTCAGTGAGCTGACAGGTCATGATGTCACTGTCTCACTGGCAGATGTTGACCTCTGACCCCGGCGAGCTTGTTGCATTAGCAGCTCCGTCATTGGTCCATTGAAGCTGAATGTGACGCTGCAGAAAGCAACTGTGTGTGTAGCAGTAATGGTTGTCAGATGTTGGAGGAGCTTCCCATGTTAGCTTTGAGCTGCAGCCAACACACACACACACACACACACACACACACACACACACACACACACACACACACACACACACACACACACACACACACACACACACAGCCTCTCTGGGTTTTCTGACTCATGGATCAACAAGCAGAAAACTGAGTCAGCACTTTCTCCTCCATCCCTCCTTTCTTTCGTTTTTGTTCTGTCCATCCTCATGATTTAATCTCTGTGAGTGTGTTTGTGTTTCTGACGTTAAAGCCTCTTGTCACACACACACACACACACACTTTTTTACTTTGGCCATTTCTAAGGTATATATATATATATGTATATATACTCAGCCCATAACCTTAACTTAAACCTCACCTTCACTTTTACCATTACCCAGTAAGTGTGTGAGTCTCAGTCGTCAGGTATCTTCAACAAGACACAAGAAGCCAAGTCCAGCTGCCTGAACAACTTCTGAACATTAAAACGTAACCGTCCCCTCAGCTCTGACCCACCTGCACTCCTTAACTCTGACTCAACTAATCAACATGACCCTTTTGTTTTTGTGTCACCGAGTTAGTTTGGTGTTTTTTGTGTTTGAATCTCTCTGAAACATTTATTTTGAAAAGTAACATAAATCTTTACATACTCTTATTGCGCCATCTCCTTGTTTCCTCCTCTCCTCACCTCTTTGCTTCTTTCCTCTCCTTGTTTCCTTCCTTCTCCTCGTCTCTCCCTGAGAGACAAATAAACTTCTCCAGAAACCCGACCTCTCCCTCTCCCTCTCCCTCTCCTTCTCTCTGTCCCTCTCTCTCGCCCTCTGTGTGCGGAAATATTCATGGAAACTGCCAGAATCTTTTCCAAGATAAATAAGAGTCCAGCTGTACACACACACACACACACACACACACACACACACACACACAACCACAGGATCAGAATCAATGGTCTCATTCACCTGTTTATCTTCTCCTCCCCACGTTTCTCCGCTCACCCGCCGGTCGAGGCAGATGTCTCCACACTGAGTCTGGTTCTAGAAGTTTCTTCAAAGTGCTGCTCATCGTTAAACTGTTGGTTTCTCTGTAAAAACACTTTCGGTCTTGACCTCCGATGTAAAGAGCCTTGAGATAATTATCGATGAATCATTTTACCCCTTTATTACACGATGAGGTAAAAGTTAACACATTTTCTCCAGCTCTGTACCTATGAGGTATCTTTTTGTTTTACCCGTCAGTGAGTTTGTGAAGGTTGTGTGATGTTTTTCTTATTTGAGACTTTATTTTTGCAAATTAGATAAAAAATAAAATATGTTAACTATGTAAAAATGTCTAGTATTAGTTGTGTGGGTGGATGTGTCACCGTGCTGGAGCATCACTGACGGACTGACGGACTGACGGACTGACAGGAGGCAGGTTTCATGTTACACAGCAGCAGGGTCACCTCCAGCAGAGTCGCTGCAGTTCACAGTTCAGTGTCTCAGGAACAGACGACAGAACTGACAGCTGGACACTGGACTTCTTCTGGACCTGGACCTGGTTCAGAGTCTTTGACCAGGACTGGACAGAACTGAACTGGAGTGTGTTCTCTGTAAGATGACGAGAGGAGGAGTGTATTTCTTTTATCTAGAAACTGACCTGGATCTCCGCACCGCTCTGGTTTCTGGTGTTTAAACTGTCCTCAGCTGAACCAGATCCACTGCGACCAGAGTCGGACCAGAACTGAACGTCTGAACAAACAGGTTTTTATCACGACACCCGATGATACATTAACCAAAACCTCTATCAAGAGAAAAAGTTTGATAATGAGTTAAATACTTAAACTCTTCTTTATGGACAGAGAATGACACTTAAAACATTTTATAAACTAATGATTATTCTTATTTATTTCTATTTGACTGGCCGTCAATCAAAACAACCATTCTTTGATCTGTATGGTTCTGTTGTTTGATATGTTATATATTCACTCATGTTTGACTAAAACATAACATGTGAATCCTCCTGTCATGTTGAAAATGTTCCTTTGGTTCCAGTTTGAAGGTAAAACCTGTGGATCAGGAGTCAGAACAGTGAAACATCAAATATCAATTAGAATCATTGAAACCATTCAATCTGAAGTTAACTTGAAGAACTGCTGCTGCACAAAGATCTGTTCACCTGAAGACAGAATTACCACGGGGAGGATTTCGGTTTGACATTTGTGACGCGGACAGTTTTGATTTGTGCTGGGATTAAGATTCTTGTGTCTGTTTGTTGCCTGAGTGATGGATGGACCTGGTTTTCTTCATCCTGTATCTTTAACGCTGCTTCACGTCACCTCAAGAGCTTCGAATCGGAGCCCAGCAGATATTTGTCCTGTAATTACCACTTGCTGCTGCAGAGGGCGCCGTTGTCGCTGCTCAGCAAACGGTTCGGTGTTGCTTTAATCTTCCAGGTTCGCTGCAGCCCGGTCCAGTCTCGTTAGATCCAGTCCGGTGCGGTCATGCAGTCCCTGACTGAGGAGATCCAGAGTTTCTCTCGGACACGGCTGAGGAAGCAGTGCACCCGCGTGACATCGCTGAGCGGCCGCCGCATCATCGAGACCTGGAAGGGCTCGACCATCACTGTGGTTGAGGACCCCGCCCCCCCGGAGAAGATGCTGGGATACGTCCCTGACACTTCCTGGGACCTGCAGGTTGGAGCCGTCAAACCGTACCTGCTGCTGGGTGAGTGGACGAAACACGAACACAAACCACTGGAAGAATAAAAAACACAAGAAACTAAAGTTAACAGATATTAAACATATGATGACAGGTTCCTGTATAAAATGACCTATACTGCACCCAGCCACCAGGGGGCGATCACAGTGATATCATAAACCATTAAGCCGGTAACATTTGGCCAAATTAGCATGGGTTTGTATGATCCCATTATTTCCCACACGTTGTTAAATATATCCATTTGAACGACTCTGAACCACCGATGTGTCGGAGTGTCACGCTGATGTCACGCTGATGTCACATTGGTCCGCCCCCTGTCCTGGAGGTCACCTTCAGTCCACCATCAGCTCAGTCAGAGGGAAACACGACACAAGCAGGACGTGGGGGGACACACAGGGGACGTGACCCATCAGACCTCAGTGGTTCACAGGAGAGAGTCTCAAAGACAAATACTGTGTGTGTGTGTGTGTGTGTGTCTGTGTGTGTGTGTGTGTGTGTGTCTGTGTGTGTGTGTGTGTGTAGGTTCGCAGGATGCTGCACATGACTTTGGAACTCTGAGAAAACACAAGGTGAGTTTTTAAACAGTCATTACTCTGAGCTGCAGTCTAAGTGTCTCGCTGTGGACGCATTAGGGACAGGACATCACTCCTTGTTAGTCAGACTCTTGTTTGTCTGTTGTCCTGATTTTATAACTGTTCATCAAGATGTCCTCCTCCTCCTCCTCCTCCTCCTCCTCCTCCTCCTCCAGGTGTCTCACATCCTGAACGTGGCCTTCGGTGTGGAGAACGTCTTTCCCGATCTGTTCATCTATAAGACCGTCAGTATTCTGGATCTTCCCGACACTGATCTGTTGCTTCACATCCAGGAATGCTGCGACTTCATCCAGCAGGCTCGCTCGGAGGTAACATCGCTGACATCACCACAAACCACGATTCATTCCTTTACTCCCATTAATCAATATTGTGTTGATGCTTGAGTCTCAGCGGAGCTCTTCTTCTTGCAGGAAGTGTAACATTAACTTCCAAATTTAAATTCAAATCCTGAAGGTGAGCGTCGCTGCAGCTCAGGTGAAAACACACGAGTGGATTTAAGTCAAGCAACAAGAATCAATCCCATAATGCAACAGGATTAGGGGCAGAAGGACACGGATGTACAGGACTTAAAACGAGGGAGGACTTGACATGACTCTCCTCCTCTTCCTCTTCCTTTCCTCTCTTCCTCTCCTTCTTCCTTTCCTCTGTTATCCTCTCCTCCTCTTCCTCTCTTCCTTCCTCTCTTCTGTTGTCCTCTCCTCCTCTTCCTCTCTTCCTTCCTCTCTTCTGTTCTCCACTCTTCTTCGTCTGTTTCTAAATAATAGATGTGTAGTTTTGTTCATGTTTTATTAAGCTGCACACAGATCAGATCTCAGTGTCATACAAGCTTTTAGCAGTGAAGCCTGGGACTCACCTTAACATGACACCCCCCCCCCCCCCCCCCCATACACACACACACACACACACACACACACACACACAGTCATTAGAGGTGTATGGTTACAGGAAGTGTGTGTGTTCATTACAATATGGTTCTTATGTGTGTATGTGGAAATTCCAGCCTTGATAATCAAACTGATGCTTTTACTTTGAAATGCTGGGTCACATTACCCAGCAGGCCATCTGGCTCGTATCAGTTATTGATGCTGTCATGACAACAGCATCATGTGACTGAGGTCGTGACCGCAGGGCGGGTTTATAATAAAGTTTATAATAAAGTTTATAATAAAAATAAAGTTTTAAAGTCGCTCCTCGTTCACATTTCCAGGTTTTTGTTTCAGAATTTAAAGATTAGATCAAAATGTTCTGGAATAAAATTCATGTTTCTAGTTTTTGTTCATCCAAAAGTTTGCATCTAAACTTCTGAACACTTCTTAATTCTGTTTTCACATCTGAATAGATCTCGATGAATATAATAGATACTGATCAGAGATGTTCAGAGATGATCAGAGAGTCTGTGGATGAGTCTGTGGATGAGTCAGTGGATGAGTCTGTGGATGAGTCTGTGGATGAGTCTGTGGATGAGTCTGTGGAACCTGTGACCTTCTGGAGGAAGCTCTTGTTTTCTGTTCTCAGAGTCAGATGAGAAGGTTGAACTCTGACTCAGCTGCTTCCATGTGGAGATAGAAGCTGTAATGGAGCCGCTAATGAGGATCTGACAACACCAACAAACAAGACATCTATTAACTTAAAGCTTCGTCAGTGGAGACAGCTGACTGTCTGTTGGTCTGTAGCGTCCTCTAGTGTTCAGAGGGTTGTACTGCAGCACAGCTTCATTATCAACCGGACTCCACAGAGCCCAATAATACACAGTCATACTTGTTCTAAAATCTACAAACAAGATAAAGATATTCCCAGAAGATCATTTTAATTGTATAATTGGTGTAAAATATATAAAAATAATTCAATATCTTATGATGTTATATATAAAGTGATAAGAACACATGTAAGTAGAATCACCATTTCTGTTTCCCCTCAGAAAGGTGTGGTGTTGGTCCACTGTAACGCCGGCGTGTCCCGGGCACCGTCTGTCGTCGTCGGCTACCTGATGTCATGTGACGGCCAGTCCTTCGACGAAGCCCTCTCATTGGTCAAATCGGCTCGGCCTGCCTCCTCCCCCAACCCCGGCTTCCTGGAGCAGCTGAGGAGCTACAGAACCCCGACAGTGAATGGGTCCAAACGCTAGAAGAGCCAACGTTCATCACAGTACGACAGTTCAAAACACACCTACGTTCTTAAAATACATTTCAGTCAAAAGATGTGAGGGTGCTTTTACAGTGTGCATCTGCTGGGTCTGGTTCTGTGTTGGTGAAATAATCTGACGTGAAAATATGAGGTTGACGTGAAAAACCACTTTGACTGTCGAGTCGTCTCAACACAGGAAACCACAAACTGGACGTGGAAGAATTCTTCCTCCCGTCTTTCTTCTTCTGTCTGTGCACAGAGTTTGGTTTTGACATGTCCAGATTTGTTTGTGTGTTTTCATTTGTGTCTTCTCTGTCTTTTGGTTTAGTCTCGTTGTAGTTTCTGTGTTTTGTTCGATTAGATTCATATTTTTGTGGAGAAAGTTAAACTTCTGTTTAAAATCTATCCAGTGTTTCAGGTCAGTGGCAAAAACAAGAATGTTATTTGTAAACTAAAGAAATCAATAAAAATGTCAGTGACAGAAGTGAGAACGTTTTCTGTTTCTTTTCTTTTCTTATTTTGAGAATGAAACAACATTTAAAAAGTAAGGATCATAATAATACATATTTCTGAGCGTAAACAAATCTCATTATGATAAGTGAATTCTAATAATGAGGTGTGTGTGTGTGTGTGTGTGTGTTGAGACATTCATCTTTAATAAATCTTATCGTTAATTCTGGATCAGGTGAACCTGTGTATATATATATACATATATATAAATACACTGTATATAACTCTGGGGATTTAATAATATATATATTTTAAATCTGGATTTCTGCTACTTTCCTTTGACTCAGCAGACGTCTTGACTCGTCACAGGTGTCAGTGATGAAATCAGTGGGAACAGAGCAGCTTCATTAACGTCTCACAAACACCGGAGCTTCTCTCACTGTCACTGAAAAGGTCAATGAGCAGGAAGGATTTACAATCATCCGTAACCAGGACCTCAGAGAAGACATGTCCGTCCCAACCAGCCAGGATGTCTGTTCTGGATTAAATGATAATGAGCAGAATTGTGTCCACACTCACCCTGACCCTCCTCTTCAACCTGCTCTGAAGGACAAGAGACATCAACCCACTCCTGAGAGAGAGAGAGACAGAGAGACAGAGCATCAGTCCGAGCGCTGCAGCATGTGGGTGAGAGCAGGAGGAAGATGTCTCTTCATCAGGTGTAAGAACACTGAGGTACAGAGTCCTGCGTCTCTCTGGAGTCTCCTTCCTCCTCCTCCTCCTCCTGCTGACGATGGGCTCCTTCTGCACGGCTCTGGACAGGAGGACGGTGGTGGTGACGGTGACGCCACGTGAGGAGTCAACAGTTCAGACAGGTCAGCTCCGTTCACCGGCTGCAGCTCTTACATCCAATAGAAACGATACGAACTCAACATGGGTTCATTTTATTTTCTCATGTCGTCTCATGGTCAAACATGGACTTTTCATTTTCATGTTGGATCAAAAGATATGAAGCCATCAACTAGTTCTGATCGGATATATTGATTTGTATTTATTGTACAAAGTTGATATTGTATTTAATGTTTGCTGCCGACTCTTAAACCTGGTTTTCTTATCGATCTGTATCAAGAGATATCCTGTAAAATGAAACTAACTTGGGTCAAAGTTTAGACATTTACAAAGTGATCTTAAAATCTCTTTCTGTTTTTACTTCAAAGTGACAAAAACACTTGTTGGATTATTGGATTTTGGAACTTTATATATATATATATATATATATACTGAAAATATTCATTTCACCTGTGAAGACTAAAGTTTCTCTGTGCTCAGCTTCCGTTTAACACCTGTAGGTTCTGTACCTGCACGATGACATCACAACACGTTCAGACCTATCATCTTATAAATAAATAAATAATATATATATATATATATATATCTGCGTATTTACAGATTCAGGTTTTTTCCTGGAGTAAAAGTAGATTAAATGTTAATGGTGAAACTCAGCTCAGACACAAATTATAACTCAAAACAGATTCAATTTCTACAGTTTGTCATAAAACAAGCGAAGCCGTGATGCTCTTCAGCTTCTGATGGAGCTTTAGAAAATAAACATGTCTCTCAGCTCTGCTCCTGTTTTTCTACTTATAGCTCAAAAGCCTATTGAAAAACAAAGGACCTGAATATATTAATGAAACACACACACACACACACACACACACACACACACACACACACACACACACACACACACACACACACACCCACACACACTCCTCGAGTCGCCCACGCGGTCATCTTTAATTGTCTCTTCAGCGTCGATGCTGATTATGAAGAACCAATTAACAGTTAGTTAGTCCACCGGCCAATCAGACAGTCCGTCTGTTGTCTTAAGGGTTTGTTTACGAGCACAAGAGCTGCTGTGTTGGACGACATGGAGACACATGGAGACACATGGAGACACATGGACAGTGACACACGAACACACAGTCTCCTAATCCCACCGGGACAGAAGCTGCTGTGTCTGGTCTCTTCAGTTTCTCTAATCCATCTGTGAAAGACATTTTGTAGAAGAGGTCATATGCACAATGTTATTTTTAAAAGTTGAACTTTAATGCTAAAATTTCTTGACATTTTGACTTAATTCTCCACTTTTCTTTTAATATTTCAACTTTTTTACTTTTCCTTTGACGCTTGACGTCATTATGTCCACGGAGGAGGTTACGGCTTCACCCTTGTCTGTTTGATTCTTCTCCTCTGAACTCAACCATTTTGGTCTTTTATGGTCTTTTATATCTTCTATCTTCCTTTGACCTGTGGACGAGTCTCCAAAACCTTCTGCTTTAAACGAAGCAGTTAAAACCAAATGAAATCTTAAAATTAGCTGGTGGGATGTAGTTGTATTTTCTAAAACAAACGTATCATCTAATCATATTTGTTGTAATTTCTCGAGGAAAAAAAGAAGTAAGATCAAAAAGTAGAATCATTTGAACAGTTTCTCATGTCCTGGTCTCAATCTGCCCCGGTTGCTGCCTCACAGCCTTTTAATTTCACCTCTGCAGCCTTTTCAAGCTTCGTCTATTTTTAGGCCTGACGTCTTTTGCAATTTTGGGGGGGTCAGTTTGTGAAAGAAAAGCCTCAGAGGAGCAGGAGGAGTGAAAAGACACAGCAGGTTGTGTTCACAGAGAAAAGAATTACATTTATTCTGCAGAAATCTTCCACACTTTCGTCCTAAGTGACCTTTAATTTACTGTTTGACGCTCCAACAACCTCAGTAAAGTGAAACCAGCAACGAGGCCGAACAAGATTCTACATAAAACAACGAGTATCCGTGACACTTGTTCTGCGATCGAATATTTGTGTGAAACATCTTCGACGAACATTTATGTAACCTTTCTATTTAACGACAAACCCATCTGCTAACATGGAGGAGGCTGGTTTGCCTTCGGAACAATCTTCCATGTTTGTTTGAAGTCTAACTGCAGCCTCTCCCTCCATCAGGTGACTCTCTGAAGCCAATCAAATCAGTGAGCTGGCTGCAGCACCCAATCAGGAGCAGGTGCAGCATTGGGAGGCGTGTCCATGGACCCACCAATTACTGTGCTGTGAAGACCGGGTGAGATTTAAGACATTATTGTTGACGTGGAGTTGACTCCTGTCCTCTGATCACAACAAAGTGAGAACACAAACAAGAATCCGTGAGAATCCACCTGAACGTCCTCTTTATGAAACTAAAGACTCTGAGAGACGTATTCTTATAATTTAAAGATGTTGTCTGTGAACATTTAACAGAACCAACAAAACAAAGAGCTTTTTAATTAACACCATCGTCCCAACAGGGGCCTCCAACCTCCAGGGGGCCCCAGCACACCAACCGTGGCTCATCGTGTGTGTGTGTGTGTGTGTGTGTGTGTGTGTGTGTGTGTGTGTGTGTGTGTGTGTGTGATCACTGTTCCTACTTCACTATAATTATATAGTGTTAACTGTACAATGTGATATGTGTAATGATAAAAACTGTCATTCATGTCATTGGTCACACACGTGTTTAATTCTTCATGTCAACATGATGATCACATGACCAAGCATCTACACTAATGACAGACGAAGAAGAAGAAGAAGAAGTTGAGCGCCAAAGGTGAAACAGAAGCAGCGTCAGCGAAAAAACAAACCGTCACATGTCGACTTTATTTTACTGAAGTCCACTTATTATTATTATTATTATTATTATTATTATTATTATTATTAATATTATTATTATTATTATTACTGTTATTATTGTTATTATTATTATTATTGTTATTATTACTGTTATTATTGTTATTATTATTATTATTATTATTAGTACTATTATTATTATTATTAGCATTAGATTAGCAAAGAGCCTGGAGAGGAGGAGGCTAACGATGCTAACGTCCCAGACATGGGCGGCAGCCATGTTGTTATGATCTCAGGTGAGTGTCATCACGAGACAGAATCACCTGTTCAACCAGCTCAGTGGGTTAGTTAACCGGTCAGTTAGCAGGTTAACAGTTTAACTTCAACTTATAACAGGGACGTTAATGTAGCGACAGAAAAGAGACGAGAGATTTTCTGTAGATGCTCTTTCTATCAAGACTCATTTGCAGCTTTTTAATTAGCGTTGTTTTTGGTCCTGTTTAGTTTTTAACTAACCACAGACAAACATAACCTTGATGGAGGTAATAATACTTGTGTATCGTGAATATACATAATTGCTCAACCTCAGATTTACCTGCTATTTATCAAGTATTTGTCGTTTGTGCTCACAGACGAGTTTAAAACCACAACCTTCACCTAAACTTAAAATAAATAATAATGGGACGTTTATATTATCTGTTGTGATTTTGGATCCCAGTGAGTTCAGGAGTATGACCACATGCTTGTGAGTGAGTGAGTGAATGAGTGAATGAATGGAGACCTGAGGGTTTGTTGTCTTCAGCTGGTTTTGGGGGAACATCAGCTTCATGTATTGTTGCTCCACAGCTGGAATCAAACATATATCGTTTTTCCAAATCTAGAATAAACAGGCTCCACTCTGCACAATCTGCTCTCATCCTCTGTGGAGAGCAGCAAACTCCACCAGCTTCCTCACGGATGTTGTCTTCTGCTTTGGTTCAAAGTGAAATGACTCATAAAGAGTCCACATCACATGTAGTGTCTGAAGTTTCCTCAGAGGACGCAGTAACCACAGATGATGAGTGTGAGGGTTGTTGGGTCAACTGGCAGTTTGCCCCGTGTGTCGGAGACGACTTCTTTCTGTACGTTCAGACCTGGATACAAGACTTTGAATAATTCATGGAAAATAAATGATCAGGGATGTTTTTACTGCTTCATATGCTGAGGCCTGTAATTCACCAACTCTACATCAAAGTTGGCAGCAGCCATAGAATGACAGCCGTAGAGCTACAGCAGCCGCAGCTATGGGAAATACACCAGTGAGAAACAAGTGTATTTCTATCTGGCTCCTTCTTGTTGGGGCTGAAATGACCATATCGGCCTCTAGAGGGCGCCAGCAGGACCTTTCTGTGTCTGGTCCTGCTCTTTGACTGAGAGGTTTTGTGACTCTCGTTTTCAGGAACATTACATCATCATTGTCTAAAAACCACACACACCCCGATGCAGTGGATGAGCGAGGGCAGACTGAGGAGCCCGATTTGCTGCTTGTGTCTGAACGGAGCGTAAAGTTGTGTGTGTTTGAAACTGGGAGGGAGGAGGAGGCAGGTCTGTCAGCTGCAGGATTCCATCACTCTTAGCAACCGTTGTTGAGTTACCACGGAAACGCTCTGCGATGTTCTCTGCTTCTCCTTTGTCCTCCTCCATCGCTCTGCTCTCCTCCCGCGCTCTCTCTCTCCCTCTCACTCCATCCTGTCTTTATTGCTGGTTGACTTCCTGTGTGCGTTGCTACGGCGATGCTCTGGGACATTCAGCTGGATCATTTTGCCGCCGCAGTGCCGGAGAGCAGAGCTGAACTGAAGGAAGTCGTCAGCTGATCACTTTGTTTACTTCTGGACCGTTGCTGGACGGCGTCAGTCTCCTGCCTCTCAACTTATCAGAAACCTTTGTCCTGTGACCTTTAACCCCTCCGCTCCGCTGACGGGTCGTATCAGGGGTCATTGTGTTGGATCGGTCCTGCTGACAGGTGACATCACAGGAAGTTGAATGAAGTTCCATCAACCCCAAATGGGCGTAATCGGCGTCTATGTTTTCACAAGTGTGTCCGTCTGAGAGACGTCCAGACGCTCCTCAGAGACCAAACTCTGCCCTGTGAGCTCAACTCTACAACTGTCCTAAAGAGACGTCCTGCACCTCCATCTCCTCCTCACCCACGGCGAGATGAACGAGGAGGCGGAGGAGTCGCAGCTGCCGGAGCAGGAGCAGCAAAGGGAGGACATATGGTCTGTGGAGATGCAGCAGGAGGTGGAGGAGACGGTAGAGACTGAGGAGATTCAACAGGAAGAGGAAGTGCAATGTGAAGGGGAGGTGCAACAGGAGAAAGACGAGGTGCAGGAGGAGGTGCAGCAGGAGGAGGAGATGCAGCAAAAGCAGGACAAGATGCAACAGAGTGAAGTGGTCAGGGAGGAGGAGGAGAATGTGGAGGTGCAGCAGAGTGAACAGGAGCAAAGGGAGGAGGAGCAGAGGGTTGAGGAGCTGCAGCAAACTGATGAGGAGGAGGAGGCGCAGACTGAGGAGATGCTACAGACTGGAGAGCAGCAGACAGAACAGGTGCAGGAGTTTGAGGGGCAGCAGCAGACAGAGGAGGTACAGCAACACATTGAGGAGGTGCAGGACTTTGTGGACGCTGTGGAGCAGAACCTCAACAACCAGGTCCTGATTCGACTGAGAGAAATGTGAGTACACACCGATCACACAATCAGCTGATGGAGATGTAACGACAATGATGAGTGGTTGTGTTGAAAGGATCGATCACTGTTAGTTCTGGAATCGACCTGACGACCAATGGGACGGCATCAACGTGGTGGCACGGTTGCCGTGGTGATGTTGGCATGGACTGAAGATGAATGACAGAAAGTCAGTGGGTGTGCAACATAACTGAACATGAGAGAGAGAGAGGGGTGTGTGTGTGTGTGTGTGTGTGTGTGTGTGTGTGTGTGTGTGTGTGTGTGTGTGTGTGTGTGTGTGTGTGTGATGACATGTCTGTCATATTTTCCTCAGTAGCTAACAAGCGAGCGTCGCAGCAGGAATCACCACATCTGTCTGAATTTGAGGCTACGGCAGCAGATGTAAAAAAAAAAAAAAGCAGCAGGTCTTTTTGTTCTTGTCCATTGTTGCCATGGCAACGACAGAGCGTTGCGATGCAGCAAAGATAGACAGATTAGGAGCGAGTCAGAGAGAGAGAGAGAGAGAGAGATGAAGGCAGGGCATGAAGGGAAAAAAAAAAGGCAGAGCAGATGTTTGTGTCCTGACTTCAGCTCACACACACACACACACACACACACACACACACACACACACTGCAGTTCATCGTGAAATTAAAGTCCTGCTGAGACGACTCATTCAGGTGTATGAAGCTGCTGGAGCTGGTTAGCTTAGCACAAAGACTGGAAACCGAGGGAAACAGCTAACATGACCCGGCCTGAGGACAGAATCAGTCCATGAGCATTGTTAACAGGTAGTTTTGTCGAATCTGTGATCATGTGATTAAAACCTAAACGTCCAGGTCACATGGAGCGTGACTGCGCATTTGGCATTTTGGTGACAGGACGTCTGACACATCTGAGACTTGAGATTTACTGGGTGTGTTAGCGCGCGCGGCTAACCAGACATAGTTTTATTACTTTTAACCTTTAAGTAGGTTTATCCTGTGACATTAACTTTGTATTCTAGGGATAGATAGTTTACAGATTTACCTTGTGACAGCCTCCCTCCCTCCGCTCTCTCTCTGGAACTCGAACAGTCGGCCCTCACCACAACGACTCCACACCGTTGTGTGGTGCACACACTTTAAAACAGATTGGTTGAGTTGATCTCAGCCACTAACTCACCCAGTTCATCTCAATCTCTCCCTTTTTCCAGATGCTTCAGACTCATCCTGTCACCAAAATACCAGAAAAATAAGTCCATGTGTTTTCACCGAGCAGTGATGTCAAAGGTTTCCACTTCAGTGTGTCCTCAGAGTCAGTGTGTGTCAAAGTCAAGCTCATTACAGAGGCCACCTCATGGGATTCACTCACACGTCTCCTCTCTCATCCACCAGGCTCCTTCACTTAAGTTGCACAGGTCTTGTTGGTACAGAACAGATTCATCTCTCATGTCCTCCAGTTATTTATTATGAATCTGGGTCTGGTGACGTTAGTTATTTAGTTCAATAAATGTGAGTTTAATTCAAACCAGCCGTCTTAAGTGTAATTGTTACCTTTTTATCACCAGTGGAGGTGAAGTGGAATGTGGGTGCGTGTCTCTACACTGGAGAAAATAAATCCTTCGGGTGGGTGATGGGTGGAGGAGTCGAGCATACGTGCAGATTTAGATGTCATCGAGCAGATCTGTGCATCTCTAGCGAGCGAGCATGCAGCTCCTAGCGCTGCACACTCTTAACTTTGAGATCTCTCAAATATTAATTTAAGTTTGGTATCATGTTCGTTCTGAAGACTTCAAGTTTGAAAAGTAAAAGATGTGAACTCGGTGTCGTACTTTAACACACCTGAATCTGAGGCGTCAGTGGGTTAGTTGCATCGTGGGTAATGTGGTATAAAAAAGACGATAACTCTGGTTCTGCTGCATCTGCTTTTTTTGAGCTTTAAGATAAAACTGTCCATTGTTAATGTGACAGTGAAGCCCAGAGTTTTAAGGCTGCAACATGAGATATTTGAGAAAACACCACTCCTCCATGTGAAGGGTGTGAAGAGTTGAAGCAAACTGCACTTTAGATAAAATCCCCATGTAAATGCAGCCATTCATCGTTGTGACTGTGGCAGCACTTTGTCGTGTTGAAGGTACAAACACTAACGTCCGAGACGCACTGACAGCCGCGCGTCTTCCCTCATTCATAACCTCAGCCACCATTAAAATGCTGCTCACATTTTCTTCACTTGTAATGAATTCAAATTGAATAGAAGCATGAAATTGAGGTTTGAACTTTGTACACGTTGAAATCTCATAACAAAATAAGATGTATTTGTACGATTACATGTAATAAGGTTACCACTGGTCTCCATGTCTCATTCATCATTTCACCTGCAGACACAATGAATGTCCCTCACGTCAGCAGCAGCAGTGAAGTGAAACACACTCACACCCGTTTATGTGTGTTGGCATCTCGGCCTCTGTTTAACAGACCCGGCTTGATTTGCAGCATCTTGTTTTAGGAACTAGTTGGAAACAGAACGAGAAAAAAAAATCCGATTCACCAGCAGAAGTTGACGTGTTGGTCGAAGAAGTCGACGCCAAGAGAAGCGTCTGATTTTTGCCAAATCCTGTAATAAACATTGGCGTGTGGATGTGTCATCTGTCAGAAGTGATTCAACGAGAGAGAAACACTGAAGGTGTAAGAATAAAGATGCTGAATCGAACAAGTAGTTAAACCGATGACTGAGGTCTTTCTTTTTATTTCACTTTGATTCTTTGTTTAAACAGATTCTTAAGGAGTTTCGTCATATGTGCGTTCAGGTCATATCACAGTGAAGGTTAGTGACGTCGTTATAATGTCAAAGTCAAACTTCTGAAAACCAATATTTCTGACTTGGTGCCACAAACAAGTCTGTGGTTGAAGGTGATTAAACGCTCGATGTAATATTCATAGAGATGAAGTGAACACGCTCAGTACAACCAGCAGAGGATCAACTCCACTCAGCATTATTAGAAATATTGAAGTTCTGGGAGAGGAGCCCTCACTCGGACTCTCTCTGACATTTCTACATTCTGTCCTCCTTTAATATTGTTGGAAGTTTTTCTGGACTCTTGTTAAGGACGATGTTGCACCTTGAAAAACCCTTTGAGGGAAATTGTGATTTGTGAATATGAGTTATACAAATTCAGTTTGACTATTTAGACCAGTTCACTCTCGACCAAAGAATCAATTAACAATCTGAGTCCTCGTCTGTCAGGAGCTGGAAATACCTGATCCTTGGTGTAAAGGACATGTTTTGTCAAGTTGATGAGAGTTTAATAGAAAGTAAAATTAGCGGCTGCAGCTTCTCACTGTCCATCGAATCCTCTGAAATGTAAAAGGTGCTCGATGCAGGGTTTTGCTATCGCTACGTAGCTATTGTTAGCATTAGCAGTCAAACAGAAACAGTTTTAATGTTTCATGCTAGCTGTCCATGCAGTGCTAAAGGGAAGTAGATGGGAAACTACACACCAGGATCAAGCTAATGTGTGATGTCAGACAGGACCTGTGACTCGGCCGGTGCCTGTGCTGCTGCAGGTCTGTTCTGCAGCTCGACCTTCATGCAGCACAAACACAGCGACAGAACCACAATGTACTTCAGTGACGCACGACGTCACCTCACTCAAAATGTAGGAGCAGCATTTCTGGACGTGTTCCGATATCGAATTATTGTAGCATCAAGTCTGTCTGCCCCGAAGAAATGTGGCTGCTGAGGCATCAAATAACATCTGGTCTGGTTTAACACCACAGCAGCTGGAGCACTGAGAGACCACTGACACCACCAGCAGCAGAGAACACTCACAAACTTAAGTTTTATCTGAATTAATTTAAGTGCAGCAAAAAGAACCAAACAACCAGAGTCATCTCGTCAGTCGGCTGCTTCACTGTGAGCGTGTTCAGTGGTGGAAGCGCTCGCTGCCCTTCAGTGTCGTCATCTCCAGATCGATCGTTTCAGTTCTGCGATGAGACTCGATCCGAATCTTCAGATCAGCATCGGAGGGAAAACAAATCTTTTTTTCATCTTGTCTAGTTTCCATGGTTACAGCAGAGTATTTTGATGCAGCAAACTCTGCTGAAGATAATGAAGAAGAGAGGAGGGGACAGGACAGATCTTATTCTTTAACATGTTGAGATATATATATATATATTTTATTAAATTCATTTTGCGCTCATTGTCTTCATTTGAATCAGCTTCACGTTGTGATTTATAGGCTGCGGTGCTGAGGAGAAGAGAGAACACGCAGTGGAGAGTTTGTTTTCTGAGGGATTGAACAGAACAGATATCAGTCTTCTGTCATATCTTCAGTCACTTTAATAAACACTGTAGAAACCAGTTTGTTCTTGTGGTGCTGGATTCTGGTTCCTATTTAAACAACCGTGTGTGTGTGTGTTTATGTGCATGTGTGCGCTGCAGATGGTTTATTATCACACTGTTTCATTTTAATGGATGCTCTGCTTTTCCTTCAGGCCGCTCGGCCTCGACGTAGGCGGTGTAGATGGAGTTAACTTCTAAAAAAGCGTGAAACACCCTGTGGTGCTGCATCGCAAACAAGAGTCACGCAGAGAAGTAATGCATCTAAGAATAATTTATATTTCACATGCTCGCTGGTAATAATGCACAGAAGAAAATGTGTGAGGTGAACGGACATAACAGAGACGCACAGAGAAGGAAAACCGACTCATCAGAGGGAGGAACAGAGCCTGTAGAAGTCCTGACAGAGTGGTGACTCATTCTTCACCAACTATCTGCATCCTCACCTGTCACTGCTGCAGCATGCGTCTCTTTCTCTAAAGTAAAAACACAATGCAGCCGCTCTCAGCTGCCTCCCCCTGCTCTTTGTAATTCAGTGCTGAGCCGACCACGCAGGCCAGTGTACAATCACCGATCGACCGTGAAATAACAGGCTCCCGCTGTTAGATTTCAGAGCTGAGACGTGCCACAGCTGTGATTAGCTGCCGGGGTCAGATCCCAGAGCTATGATTGGCTAATTTCAGACCAAATGAAGTGTTCAGAAGCCCGACATCAACTGCAGTGTTTATGTGGTGCACATGTTCAAACCCCACGGGAGCTTCTTCAGTGGTCCGGTTAATGGATCGAGCCGTGAGCAAAGACTATGGAATCATGAACTCCTGTGTTTTGTTGACGTCGGCTGTACTTTTGGTTTGTCCTGCAGATTTACTGTTATATAATTATTATATATATATGTGTTCACGTGTGGTAATAATTATAATTCTCTTGTTTTTTCTTCTGACTCAAAATGGAGAACAGTCCTGAAGTCGTTAGCATTACCCATCGTCATGACACCAACTTATCTCTGCTTTTGTTAGATTCAGTATTTCTCATAAATTCTCACATTCACCTGTTTGGGGACATGAAACATGAACTTGTATTTGTTGGATGGTCGGAGAATCTGTTGCCAGGACCGATTATAAAACCCGCCCCTCCATGTTAGCAGATGGGACATGGTCATGGACTGACAGCATTTAAAATATGCTGAATTAGTGACTAGAGGCTGTGACACTGAGGGAAAACTGACATGAAGTTCTGTTGTTAGGAGCGTTTGTGTGTCTATGCAGTTTAGTGGATTTTTTTATGGACATTTATCTGAACTGAAAATTGTAAATAAAGATCCACTGACCACAGAAATATGTTTATCACGACTCAGAGTTCAGAGTTGACTGAAGTGCAGCAGGCTCACACTCACATGTTCTCAAAGCCCCTAAATAACCTCAGTGCTGTGATTCAGTGAAGACTGTTCTCCTGAACACACACACACACACACACACACACACACGCAGACACACGCAGACACACACACACACACACACACACACACACACACACACACACACACACACACACACACAGACACACACACACACAGACACACACACACACACACACATGGTAGGTTCCTAAATTGTCTATCTATTATCTGTGTGATGAGCGGCATCATGTTATTTGTCCATTTGAGTAACTCTTGTTTTTGTTTTTGTTTACAGGCAGAAATATAAAAGTACATCGCAGAGGTAAGACACACACACACACACACAGACACACACAGACACACACACACACACACACACAGATACACGCAGACAGGAAGCTCTCAGTCTGAAGTAGAGGGCTGAAGAGGCTCTCACTCCTACACACACCTGGGCTGCCTGTCTGTCTGTCTGTCTGTCTGTCTGTCTCCACCTGTCTCTTGTTTCTGTCTCTATTTTTAGACACACAGTCTCTTTTGTGATCACTGACTGTCCGACTGTAAACTCACGGGAGAGTTTTGGCTGCTTGTTGCTCAGTGACGGGAGTCGTGACACTGTTTCATCAGCCAAAGAGACTTGATTCACTCAGAGCCAAAGACGGAGTCACTGAACAGTTCACTGACGGACTAACTCACTGACTGACTGACTGACTCGTGGACTAACTCACTGACTGACTCACTTAAGCTGTCTTCAGACATGACCTCGCTCTTCAGGTGAGAGGTGGAGCAGACAGACAGGAAGTGATCATGTTTACATCACCTGACACCGTCGTCAGCTCTCATCACCACAAACTGTCTTCACGTCTTCGTCTGCGTCTTCTACGTGTGTGTCAGCACTTTGTCTCCAGAGACATTTGTTTGTGTCACGTGTTAGAAGCTCATCACCCCCCCACTGTTGTGTTTTCACACTTCTCCTGGATTTAGACTTTATACAGGAGCTCAGGGGGAGGAGGTCTCACTTGGACATTTGTGTTCACACATGCACCTCCGGAGAAAACACGGATGATCTGCGGAGTCCATGTCTGACGAGTCACTGACGAGTCACTGACGAGTCACTGACTCAGAACTGAGTAAATTGAGTAAACTCCTGGTAACGTACAGTTCATGTGACAAAAGTACAATAGTCCCTCTTGAACGTAGACGAGTGAAGGCATGAAGCTACGTAATAAAACGAAGCCCTGGGAATGTTAATGAAAATGAAACACTTGAATCTCAGCAGTCTTGGGTCATTACACCCCCCCACCCCCCCGTCTTCGCCCATTCTGTTGTAACCATGGCAACTGAAACAGATTTCGTCCACTTTATGAGACGATGTTTGGTTGCCATGACGATGGCAGGATGCCTGGCCGCAGCGGAGTCTTTATGTCTCCCAGTAGTCGTCCTCCTCTGCTGTTCAAAGTCCCTGTGTCCTGCAGCATCGCACCAATAAACATCCCTCCATCCCTCCATCCCTCCATCCCTCCTTCCCTCCATCCCTCCTTCCCTCCATCCCTCCATCCCTCCATCCCTCCTTCCTGTATGTAGCAGGACTCCGAGGGGCTGGACGAGCACACTATAGAGTGTCGGAGGTCCAGAATCCAGCCTCACGCCCACTCTGCATCTTACAGCTATATTAATATACTCAGATAAACTTTGTGAAGGACCAGTGCTGTGGTCTTGAAACCTATAGAGACAAGATTAACATCGTAGAGGAGGTGGAGGATGAAGTTTAATCTATCGTTCAGGACAGGATTTTAATGACGGGACATGAGGGTAAAAGACAAAAGAGCTGGATTAGAGTAGATCTTCCTCCTCCTCAGAATCATAACTCTGAACACATAAATGAATTCAGAGTTTGATTAGAGACAAAAGAAAAAAGAAAGTTCAGATCTTCCCAGAGAGGTTTTTAAGTTTACTTTACACGGATCTGTCTGTGTCGGGATTCACTGCAAACTGGAACTGCTCTTTTCTGATTTGACCCACTTCAAATAGAGACAGTGTGCCCGTCCAAAAATCAAGGGGCGACAAAGAGAACAGGACAAACCTGAAGCTGACTCTACAGGACTTTAATTATCTGAGTCCAGGAGGTTATGTCTTCAGCAGGATTACTTATTCAGAGGTCTGAGCGCTACGATCACATGTGGTCAGTTCAGGTCTGAACGCACCAAAATCTGTCCTGTGATCCTGAAGGGAAATCTGTCCTGGGCCACAGACGAAGGACTCTGCTCACGTCTCTGACCTGCTTCACTTTCAACATATTCGATATTCAATAGGTTGATTTGCTTGAAGAAACATTGTCAACACTGTCATTCAGCCCATCCTGACTCTGCTCTCTCTCTCTGAGGGATCTGAAGTTAGATCCCTCGGTTCAGGACACATTTAAATACCAGGTGTGAAGAGACGATCACTGTCCATTTGTGATCGTCTCTCTCAGGACGGATGTTTCCTGGCAGCTTTGAACAGGTCCTGTGTGTGGTTTGGTGCAGCTTGATTGAATGTGACTGCTGGGCCTTGGTGAACAAGGACAAGCAGCTCTTCACTCGCCACCAGAGAAATGAATCCAGACGGATTCATATGAAAGCGGGTCCATCAGGGTGTTCTGAATACCAGAGCGACTGAATGAACTTCTGTCCGACACAGACACAGGGAAGGTGATGTTTCCATCCTGGAGCACAGTGACTGTGGTGATTGACAGGAGGCAGGGTGTCATGTGTCCATCTGGAGGAAGCACATTTTCATGTTCTGGTTGTTTGGTGTGAACGGGACAGCAGCTGTGTGGGAGCAGAGTCTAAAGAGCGGGGCGGCCTTCTGTCAGTCAGCAGGTGCATGAAGCCTGGCGAGCTGCTCTCGTTGGTTCAACATTTTAATCTGTAATCATCCCACTCTGCTTCAACATGACAAACAGTGTATTTTCTGTCTTTCCCTGTCCTGCACACGTGTCCTACATGTTCTATTTGAGAGTCAAACACTCCATGTAACACGGCTCATCATCATCATCATCATCATCATCATCATCACATGAACTATAGTTGATCCAGAAAATAAATAGTTCTCATTCATGCGCCATGAACCCATATTTCATTATTTCAGGTGTAATTATACTTTTTAAACGGCTCTCATTACTCTTTTATATCACTATACAGTACTGTGTTGTGTGTCCTCCTGTATCGTGTATGCTAATAACTAGACACGTGTGGGTTTGTGTTGTCAGGCTGAAGGGGGTCCTGGAGCAGATGGACCGCGGCGTCGTGGACCTGCAGGACCTCCGCAGGAACCTGGAGCTCGCTGCTGCCATGTTGGACGCTGTTTACACTGATGAGACGAAGTAGGAAGTGAAAGGAAGTGTAGAAAATAAATCTCTATCCCGTCATCCTGACTGTGACTAACCGACGTTTCTTTCTGCCCTGCAGGCGTCTGTTGGACACCGAGGACGAGCTCAGCGACTTGCAGGCAGAGTCAGTGCCCAGCGAAGTACGTGATTGGCTGGCATGTACCTTCAGCAGGAAGATGGGCGTGGCCAAGCGTCGACCTGAGGAGAAGCCGAGATTCAGGAGCATCGTCCACGCAGTGCAAGCCGGGATCTTTGTAGAGAGGTAAACTTTGCTCATGTCACTTCATGACTTAAATCGACAGGAATAATTTAGTCTTAAGTATTTTAAGAAAGGACTTGACATTGTATTATGTAAGATAAGACATTTCCAAATTTTAACCAAATTATCAGACAATAAAATGCAAATTCATGTTTTGTGAATATTAGCAGTTGGCAGCATGTGGCTCTAATTTTCACATCAGGTGTAAAAGAAGACAGAGCAGCAGAATATGTAAATACGAAGTGTCAATCAAAGCTCAAAATAAGAAAAAACACAAATGAACTGATGTTTTTATCTGTCGCTCGTCTCTCCGTGAGGATGAATGATGGGATTGTTTATTCATCGATTCTTTTTCCACCATCACATTTACTTTTATTAGTTAACAGACTTTTCCTCTTCTCCCAAACATTTGGTGATATTTTGATAGTGGTCTGAGTTCCTGTTATTTCGAGTCATAGCACATGAGAAGAACATGCACAGAAGGGTTGTTCAAGCGTCCACATACTTTTGACCACGTAGAAGAATAAAACTGTGGAGTTGATGATTATTTCAAATGTGTAGGAAAACATCCGGTCGACCAGATGTCATTACGAGGTCGACCACGAGGTGTAACGATGTTAGCGTGGGAGCGAGCAGGGGAATGAGGTTGTGTATAGGAAACTGAGGTCCAGTATCATTAGCGTGTAAATGACTCACAGTGATAGAACGGTATCAGTTCATCTGCTGCAGCTTAATGACGCATGAAATCAAAAAATATGTGCCGTGCCGAGCCAGCGCTCGCTCTGTGTGTGTTTAGAAGGCAGTTACCGTGGCAACAAACAATCCATCCTGGTCACCAACTGTGGAGGAGGGCGGCTGGAGTGGGTCTGCGTGTGAACAGTGTTTATATACATACAACTACACGTATGTGAGAGATCTGTGCATGATTTTTTACCCGTGTGTGTGTGTGTGTGACATCAGGATGTACAGACGAACGTCCAACATGGCCGGTCTGACGTATCCGCCCACTGCTCTGAGAGCTCTGAAGGTAAAACTGTTTTACTGCTGCTGTCCCATCAGCAGGAAGTGACATCACTGACACAATTAGAAGTAGAAAAGGTCTAAAGAGAGGATGAGGTGGAGAGAAAAGAATGAAAGGAAGAAGAAGGTAGGGAAGTGGTAAGGAGATAGGGAGGAGAAAAGAAAGAAGGAAGTGAAGAAAGAAATGAAGGAGGTGAAAAAGGAAACAAGGGTAAGGAAAATATGAAAGAAGAGAAGAAGGAAAGAAATAGGTTCAGAAAGAAAGTAGAAAAAGAAGGAAACAAAGGTAGGGAAGGAAAAGAGGAGATGGAGAAGGAACAAAGAAAGGTAGTAGTAAGGAAATTGAAGAGTTACGGAAACTAACAAGGAGATTGAGAGGAAGAGGAGGGAGGTAAGGAAAGAAAAGAGTGGGGAAGGACAGAAGGAGGAAGTAGTGAAAAAGTAACAGAAGAATGAAACAGGAGATTGGGAAGGAAATGATGAGGACAGAAGAAAATGAAGAGGTGAAGAAGGGAAGGAGGGATAAACGAAAAATGAGATGTGGGACATGAGGAGGTAGTGAAGGAAACAAGGAGATGAAGAGGGGAGGGGCTTGGTTTGTAATATAATACTTTAACTGTAATTATGACCTAATGAATAAGTTTATAATAATTTAATTGGTTCAACAGTTCCAGTGTAAACTAACATCACACTGCCCTCTCCTGGCAGATATACAACATTACACTGAATCAGCTGCTGTTTGTAACTGCTCTGTCTCACGTCAGACTTCAGCCAATGAGACGGTGGCGTTTTGTTGTTTTCCAGGAAGTGGATCAGTGGTCGTTTGATGTGTTTTCCTTCCACGAGGCCACGGGAGACCACGCCCTCAAGTTTCTCGTGTACGACCTGCTGACCCGCTACGACCTCATCAACAGGTTCAGGGTACAAACAACTTCAGATCATTTAAGGCCCCGTCCAATCACAAGCCAGTGTTTAACCTCGTTAATGTGTCCAAGACGTGTTTGTGATGTTACACCAGACACAAGGTGAGTGAGATGATCGGTCGAGTGGCTCCACATCAGAGCTGCGGTCTCAACCTGAGGAACCAATCACAGCAGACCTCTGACAGCCCTCGTCTGTCCGTAGACATGTCGCAGAGGAGGCAGTTGTAGCTAACTTGTTTTTCACCAGCTAGGTTAGCTAAGGTCGTCAACTCAGAGAGTTCAATGGTGGGAAACAGACATATTACAGTCGCTGTACTTATACATCTGTCACACCTGTACTGCCTGCAGTACTTGTACCACCTGCCTGCAGTACTTGTACCACCTGCCTGCAGTACTTGTACCACCTGCCTGCAGTACTTGTACTACCTGCCTGCAGTACTTGTACCACCTGCCTGCAGTACTTGTACTGCCTGCTCTTCTGTGTTCAGATCCCTGTGCAGGCTCTAGTGCAGTTTGTGGAAGCTCTGGAGAACGGCTACAGCAAACACAGGAACCCTTACCACAACCTGATCCACGCCGCTGATGTCACTCAGACCGCCCACTTCCTGATGCTGCACACTGGACTGATGGTAACACACACAAACACACACACACACACACACACACACACACACACACACACACACACACTTGCCACACCCCTAACTTACCTACACTGTGTGTGTGTGTGTGTGTGTGTGTGTGCAGCACTGGCTCAGCGAGCTGGAGATCCTTGCGATGGTTTTCGCTGCAGCGATTCACGACTTTGAACACACAGGAACCACCAACAACTTCCACATCCACACCAGGTAACATGATCCGATCTTATTATATTTATTATTATTAATAATAGTTGTCATGGTAACAGAAAGTGCAGTAAAGAGAATTCTTCCTGGTTTGAAGTCCATCACATGAAAGGATGGACCGAGAGTTTTGGAGTTTAATGCCAACGTCACCATTGTGTGTGTGTGTGTGTGTGTGTGTGTGTGTGTGTGTGTGTGTGTGTGTGTGTGTGTGTGTGTGTCAGGTCGGAGGTGGCGATTTTTTACAATGACAGGTCGGTGCTGGAGAACCATCACATCAGCGCCGCCTACAGGCTGATGGCAGAGGAGGAAATGAACATCCTGATCAACCTGAACAAGGACGACTGGAGGTTCTCTCACACACACACACACACACACACACACACACACACACACACACACACACACTGATGAGTCATCACTAAGGGCTCTGTGCTGGTGATCGATCACTGATGGTATTGATGGTTGACAGGGAGCTGAGGTCCCTGGTGATAGAGATGGTGATGTCCACAGACATGTCCTGTCACTTCCAGCAGATCAAGACCATGAGGAACTCACTGAGTCAGACACACAGGTCAGTACTGCTGAGGTGACCCCCCCCCCCCCCCCCCCCCCCCCTGCAGCCACATGACTCTTTTATAAAATGTCTCTCCAATCATTGTCATGGATTCTCTGTTTCATCTGTTTTTATTCATGTGTTGTGTTGGAAGTTTTATTCCTGCGTCAGTACCCAGGCTGCCCGAGCTCCAGCCCTCACAGAGGAGGGGGGGGGAACTAAAACGTTCTTATTGGAGATAATTGAAACTAATGAAACCAAACTGTAAAAATGTTCTTCAAGTATAAAACGGCCAAAGTGTAAATAAGGAAGGTACGAGAGCTCAGTGCAGTAGGAGGACATGTCTTAAAGCTTGAGGCCTGTGTTGTGTGGGCCAGCTCACTGGGGACAGACGGTGGGAAGCTCGTCCATCTGATCATCAGTGGGAGTCTGGTGTCACGGTCCAACATAAGGTCCTGCAGGCTGCTGAACCAGACTGGTCTCTGAGTCCCTGTGGGGGGGCCCAGGAACAGAGCCTCCGCCCTCTGTTCGTCAGTGGTGTGGAGGTGTGTGTGTGTGTGAGGGGGGGGGGGGGGGCAGCTGTCATGCTCCCCCAACTCATGCTTGGATGAGGTTTTGGGGGAAGATGCTGGATCAGCCTGTCGACATGCTGCTCTGGAGAACTCACCGTGATCCACATACAAAACAGACACCTTCATACAGGAGTGTGTGTGAGTGTGTGTGTGTGTGTGTGTGTGTGTGTGTGTGTGTGTGTGTGTGTCAGATTCACTGAACCATTCTCATCATTAAGTGTAAAGAAGAAGATTCTCACATTTACACTTTATTTCTCTCTCAGCATCGACAAAGTGAAGGTTTTGTCTCTGATGCTTCACGCTGCCGACATCAGTCATCCGGCCAAAGCCTGGCCGCTGCACCACCGCTGGACCCACAGTCTGATGGAGGAGTTCTTTAGACAGGTGTGTACACAACACAACACAACACAACACAACACACACACAACACAACACACACACACACACACACACACACAACACACACGTACAAGACCGAAGGAATGGAGTGTCTTTTTTTCCGAAAGCCAAAAACACCAACAAAACATACACAAAAGTGTGTTTGTCTGCTCTGATGTCAGCTGGTTCTACGTTTATTGAGTGAACCAGAGTTTGTGGGTTCACACTTGTGTTTCTTCTCCAGGGAGACAAAGAGGTGGACCTGGGTCTTCCCTTTTCTCCTCTCTGTGACCGTAAAGCTACCATGATCGCCCAATCACAGATAGGTAAGAACTGTAACCAGCCGACCACAGGCCGGTGTGGGAGTCATAATATGAAATGTGATCCACCGCAGGTTTCAGATTTCACATGATAATACTGACTGTTGGCTGAAACTACCATCGCTCTTCATATTTCACACCAGTTATTGCAACGAGCGTCGTCAACTCTTAACTTGTGATTCATCCTGACTCACTGTGTCGTCTCGTCTTCTTCAGCTTTCAGGTGCATCACGTCCACACTCTGGTACCCAGTGATATCATCTTTCTTCTGTCCATCTGTCCATCTGTCCATCTCCGTCTGGTTGCAGGTTTCATAGATTTCATTGTGGAGCCGACCTTCAGTGTTCTGATTGACACGACAGAGAAGGTGATTGGACCTCTGATAGAAGAGGATAGGAAGGCCAGAGAAACTGGAAACAGGAGGTCCAGGTACTACTACTAGTACTACTAGTACTACTACTACTACTACTGCTGCTGCTGTTTGTAAGGTCAGGTATTGATAATCATTTCTGAACTGGACCATTTCACTTTCATAACTTTGAATAGACATGAAACCAGATCAGCAACATGCGGCTGCTTGAAGAAAAGATAAACATACAAACACTGTGTCGGTGGGTTTGTTGCTTCAGATACTGTCGAGACATTTAATGAGTCCGGGACGTTAGACAGTTACAGTAACGATGTCTTCAGACAAAACAAAAACTCAGACTCATTAACGGGTGAAGGCACCAAACACTCGCTCTAACAACGGTCGTGACGTCAGGAGAATCTGAAAACTAGAGCTTGAAGTTTCCTGAAAGTCGTAGAAATTCAATTCAACGTTTCGGTAGATCCGTCTACAGGTTAACGAGCCTTGTAATTGGACAAGATGAATTCACGGTTTCACGTGATTGGACAAAAAAACAGAACATGTGACCAAAGCACGGCTGTGACGCTCCACTGGTTCCGACCCTCAGTGTGTGTCTCTGCTCTGTTTCAGTTTAACAGGAAGTGGCTCTGTTACCGTGGAGTCGGTGCAGAGACACAGCAGCAGCCGCCATGGAAACAATGATGATGGACAGATGGACTTTTCTCTGACCGCCATTGACCTGCAGGTTCTGAGGCTCCACCTATCAGGCGTCATCGCCAGCAACAAGGACCGCTGGAAAGAGCTGTCTGTGCATGGTACACACTCACACACACACACACACTCACACACACACACACACACTCACATACATGTAGTGTACTAGCAAACGTTAGCATGCTTAACATCACAATATTAGAATTAGCTCCCATAGAATAGCCGATGTTAGCATTTAGCTCAGAGCCCCACTGTGCTAAACCCATGAGAGCTGCTAGCTTTGTCCTGTTAGCTGTAATTAGCTTTACGTCACATCTCCTTTAATTCATAAATTAAAAATCTTCGTGTGTCTGTCGTGCACAGAACTGGCCAATAAGGAGCAAGAGGAACAAGAGGAGGCGGAGTCTAACATCAGCTCAGATGTCCAGTCTCAAGCGTCACCTGACCACAGTCCTCCTGACGAACACACCTCCAACCAATCACAGGACTCGCCCGATGAAACACATGATGACAAATCACCAGACCAGATGCCTGCAGATCACCTGACCTGGAACGGTACAAACATTTACACACACACACACACACACACACACACACACACACACACACACACACACACACACACACACACACACACACACACACTTCAATTCTCACGTCCCAAACTTTACTTCTCAGTGAACTCACCTGTTGCTATGGTAACGGTTTCAGGGGCAGGCGAGGGGAAAGAAGGCGACAACGACGAAGTGCCTGAAAACGTCTGATGGCGCTTTGCGGCAAATTCGCCACGATATCTGGCTGTTGCAGATCACCATGGCAACAGGCGGCACTGTGCGGTGACGGCAAGGGATCAGACTCTTGTGTGTAAACGCAGCAGCTGAGTCAGTGGCTCTCGAGCGTGGACCCGAACAAGGCCCCCGGACCTTATGTTTACAACCGACCATGAAAACATCCCATCACAGATTCATCAGATACGTGGTCCATCCACAGTGGTAACGTGTTGTGATTTTATTAGAGCGAATCAAGTGGAAATATCAAAGCTTCATGAAATGAAAATAAAGGTGAAAAGGTGAAAACCAAAGATCGGCTGAAAGTTTCCTGTTGATTTAGTGAAGAAACTTTTTTCAGTGAATCTGATAAAAAGACCAGAGAATAAACCAGAACATCAGAAACTGAACTCAAGTCAAGATGAGGACACTGGCTCCTGAACTGACTGCACTGGGGATAAACCACCAGCAGGGGGCAGCACACTATTAATTTCAATTACAAACATGCAGAATGAGAAACTCAGCTGACTTTAATTTTACTGTAAAACTTTCTTCTTTAAATGATTTGATAAATTTGAGATTTTACTTTGAACTTTGGAAATTAAATTGAGGATTTGTCTCTTTTTTTAATTACACAGAATAAAATAATCAAGAAAATAATCATTCATTGATAAATAAAATCTTCTATGAAGAATCTGAGTATTTTAAATAACAATTAAAACATCTGATCTTATTCTAGTTTGTGTTTTAAATTATTTGTTTCAGCTCATTTTTATGAAGCTCAAAATCATTCATTTAACTTTATATATAGATTTTTAAAAATGTGATACGATGAAGATCTGATCATGTTTTTAAATCATAAATGTTATTTCTGACTCTGATGAACTGACAAACGATTCACTCACAAATGGTTTGTTCAAAGAAAATCAAGTTTGTCTTCATCTTAGAGATCAGCTGCTGCAGAGGGACATCAGTTAAAGAGACGTTGACCTCAGGACGAGGTGGAGACCAACACCCGAGCTAAAGCCGAGACAATAACTCATCAACTCGTGTTTTTACCATCAACTTAAAACGTGATCGCTGTCAGATTCAGGTTCTTCTCACTTTGCTCTGGGTTTAAAGTTCCTGAGTGAAGACGTCGATTATAGAATCTTTTTGTTTTTGTTACACTTTGAATTTTTAACTCAAAGTGAGTTTTAGTTTAATGACTCTGTGATTTCTCAATAAAATCTTGATAGAAACCTCCGGACCTCAGTGACTGAGACTCACAGACACAGACTGAAGCTGATAATTAAACCATTGAAACTAATCTGCTCTTTAAGGGAAACGCAGCAGAACGTCTGCGGACAAGCTGACCTCCTCTTCCTCCTCCTCCTCCTCCTCCTCCTGAGTTCAGAAGGTCAAACCAGGTGGTGACGGCCGGTGAATTCAGGCCAACTCATTGTAATTAAGAGCATAACTGTGATTGACAGTGTTTGCCTGCGGACTCAGGCCTGTGTCAGCAGCTGGTGACAGCTTCACCTTTGCCAACTTAATCAACTGAAAGTGGCAGCGGCCCAATCACAGGCCGAGCCTCACATCCTCTGTTAGCCCCGAAACGTGTTTGAATCATTTCATCGATTCAGTTTGAGCAGGAAGCAGCAAACAGGGCGGGGGGGCAAACTTTTACATATACAGTTACACATGAAAGTACATGAAGTAAATAATGAAAACTACTTTTACAATGTGATGGAGGGGAAGGGCGTTTCTGAATGAAGCTTCATGTGGTTGCCATGGTAACATCATGACGGTATTACTAGCAGCATCAGCACCTTCAGGCGCAGTACTCCACAGTACTAGAGTACTCCACAGTACTAGAGTACCCCACAGTACTAGAGTACTCCACAGTACTAGAGTAGTCCACACTAGTTCAGATGAACGTCCTCGTGGTTTAAACATTTTATCGTGGGAGGTGAAGACTGCAGCTGCTTCCTCTTCTTCTTCTTCGTTGGTTTAATGTGTCTCTACTTCCTGTGACTGGTCCAAAGGTTCAAACTGTCCAACAAAGTGTTTTATAAAAGTGTTAAATTCTGAATGAAATGACAGAACGGAGAGTTTCACCAAACCTCAGATTCGTTTCATTTTGTCCTCGGAGGGGAAACAGCAGAAGGTTTAAACTGTTGGTTCAAAGAGAAACGTCCTCAAAGCAGCGTTCACTCTGAACACGGACTCAGGTGGCGTCTGGCTGAGCGGAGATAAAAAAGTTTGTTCAGCTCCAGCGAGCAAACATCTTTCCTCTTCACCCTGAGACTCGACGACTTGAGCTGAGGAGCAAAGTGTGAACGTCTTTTGTCCTTGTCTTTGAAAGGAAGCTGTGATGTCACCGCAGGACACAAACCGTGGGTTTGATCTCCTTCAAAATCCAGCAAAGAAAAACCACATACGTCTTTTCTGCAACACAAGATGGTTTTTCTTTGTTTTTCTTTTGGTTTGAAAGTAAAAATACTCGACAACATTTTGACTGAAGGTCAGAAAAGTTTATGTCGACAGCACAGAAGTTAATATGAATATATATATATATATATATAACATCTATTGTCATTAAGTACTGGAGCTGTCACAGTGAGTTCCTCCTGTAAGAATATTCTGGAGGTGGGGGGTGGAAGTGATATTTACTGAGTTTATACTAAATCCCACCTGTCTGTCGAGGACGGTAAAATCTTTATGGATGTTTTCAACGACTCAATGAATTATCAGTTGAATCACCTGCTGAGACGTCGTGATTGACAGCTGAGACAGACTCCTGGTTGGTTGAGTTTGTGTATGGGCGGGGCCTGGATACCCAGAGCGATACTGTTATACTACAGTTCTGTCATATACTGAAGTAACCTGCACAGTAACTCCAGTACAATAAAGTCCATAAAATACATTATTCTGACATTGACCAATCGGCACAATGAGTACTTTTACTTCTGGTATTTATCTATATTTATTTGAATGATGTCTCTGAAGACACTGAAGACACTGAAGACATGGAAGCGTCTCTTCCTCTCCGGTTTTCTGTCTCTGAGCTGAATGTTGATTCTGGTGTGTGAGTCGCTGTGATGGAGACGTGATCGATGCTCCAGACTCGCTGAAGCATTTCAGTCCAGAGCAGATTTCACTGAGAGGCTTTTCTGCTGAGGACACAGGAAGTGTTGAGGACACAGGACATGATGAGGACACAGGACGGAATGTGACACATTAAAATGCAACTCGTCAGTTTCACTCTCAAACTCTGCTGGTGGTTAAACGTTGAGACTTCATTTTGTTTTCTCTGAAATAGTGAAGCCTGCTCCTGCTCTGAGTTAATGTGCTGCCACGCCTGAGAGATGGAGACTTGAAGGAGACGCCAGACAAGAGAAATGATTGCTCCTCTCTCAGGTGGATGTTTGGCTGCGAGCGGCGAGGAGAGAATATCAATCATCCGGTGGAGGAGGCGAATGTTTAATAAGTCACAGCAGACGTGAGTTAACGTTGCTCGTGTGTGTGAGAGTCAAACAACACATGCGCATCTGGGGAATTAGAAAATGAACCCGAGGAGAAGGTGGAGGACGGAGAGAGGATTTCAAATCTTCACCTCAGATGTTGTCACAGCACAAACGTCCTTGAACCACAGCGACACGGAAAAACATTTGAAGATGATGAAGGTGAGAATATATTCGTGTGTTTAACTGAATCACAACAAAAAGGGATGAAGAGCAGATTTCTACAGATGAGAAAAGTAATATTTTAGATTTTCCTCTTTAGAGTTTCAGAAATAAACCTTGATTCTAAACTCTGCGGGACGTCAGACCGGCCGCAGCACAGGGATCAAAGGGGGAAAGACTCAAACTCTAAAGGACGAACTTCAGCAGCAGCTCGAGCGTCAGCACGAAAACCTCATCATCAAATATTCAAGAGGAAGAAACAGGAACACAGTGAACATGAATGAATCTGACTTCACATCATTAAATGTTTCATCACGACGACACAAACTGAATCTCGTCTCCTCCAGGTTCATGAACCAGTTTCTTCAGAACAACTTGAGAAACGAATTATTTCCAATGTTCAGACTCATGAACTGGGTCAAAGGTCACAGTGACCTCATGAGTCCAGGAGCTTTCAGTAAAACCATCGGGACAGTAAACGAATCATTATGACGTCATCTCAGACACTGAGCTACATGAACCTCAAAGTCAAATAATCTTTATTACTTTTAAGTTCTTTTAAAGAAACAGAGTTTAAACATGAACACGGATTGAGAATCTGTCTCAGGTCAGCGGCTCCGAGGTCGTCTTCCCCGTTACATGTACATGTATTTAAGTACATGTATATATATGTATATATAAAGTACACTTACATGTATTTAAAGTACATGTATATATATGTATATATAAAGTACATGTACATGTATTTAAAGTACATGTATATATATGTATATATAAAGTACATGTACATGTATTTAAAGTACATGTATATATATGTATATATAAAGTTAATGTACATGTATTTAAAGTACATGTATATATATGTATATATAAAGTACATGTACATGTATTTAAAGTACATGTATATATGTGTATATGTAAAGTACATGTGTTTAAAGCAGATGTACATGTATTTAAAGTACATGTTTATATATGTATATATAAAGTACATGTATTTAAAGTACATGTTTATATATGTATATATAAAGTACATGTATTTAAAGTACATGTACATGTATTTAAAGCAGATGTATATATATGTATATATAAAGTACATGTGTTTAAAGCAGAAGTACGTGTATTTTAAGTACACGTAAATGTATTTAAAGTACATGTATATATATGTATATGTATTTACTATATAAAGTACATGTTCATGTACTTTACTATATAAAGTACATGTGTATATATGTATATAGTAAAGTACATGTACATGTATTTAAAGCAGATGTACATGTACTTTACTATATATAAAGTACATGTATATATAAAGTACATGTACACATGTACTTTATATATAAAGTACATGTGTATATGTACATGAGGAGCGGAGCAGTGATGTCACGTCCTCACGGAGCTGTGTCCCGGGGAGGCTCCTCCCTGTTCCCGGTGACATCAGCCTCCTCTCGGCTGCTCTCCTCCAGGAGACCCGCTGGACTCACTCTCTCTCCCGGAGCTCGACGGGAAGTGTTCGCTCTGCTCGGCGGCGTCTGTCGCTTCCTCCACGGGCCTGAAGAAGAGAGTTCGTGGGTCAGGTAAGATCCGAGCCGCCGCTGCTCATCCTCCAGAGAGAGAGAGGGGGAGAGGGGGAGAGAGGGGGAGAGAGGGGGAGAGGGAAAGAGAAGGAGAGAGAGAGAGAGAGAGAGAACTTTTCACACACACACACACACACACACACACACACACACACACACACACAACGGTTAGTCGACAACACGGGTTGTCCCGGGTTGTCTCTGGATGTCTCTGGTTGTCTCTGGTTGTCTCTGGTTGTCTCTAGTTGTCTCGGGTCTGGTCCGGGTTGTCTCTGGTCTGGTCCGGGTTGTCTCTGGTTGTCTCTGGTTGTCTCTGGTTGTCTCGGGTTGTCTCTAGTTGTCTCGGGTTGTCTCGGGTTGTCTCTGGATGTCTCTAGTTGTCTCTGGTTGTCTCTAGTTGTCTCGGGTCTGATCCGGGTTGTCTCTGGATGTCTCTGGATGTCTCTGGTTGTCTCTGGATGTCTCTGGATGTCTCTGGTTGTCTCTAGTTGTCTCTGGTTGTCTCTAGTTGTTTCTGGATGTCTCTGGTTGTCTCTGGTTGTCTCGGGTTGTCTCTGGTTGTCTCTGGATGTCTCTGGTTGTCTCTGGTTGTCTCTGGATGTCTCTGGTTGTCTCTGGATGTCTCTGGTTGTCTCTGGTTGTCTCTGGATGTCTCTGGTTGTCTCTGGATGTCTCTGGTTGTCTCTGGTTGTCTCTGGATGTCTCTAGTTGTCTCTGGTTGTCTCTGGATGTCTCTGGTTGTCTCGATGGGGGGTGGGGGTCCCGTGGTTACCATGGCAGCAGGACATTAAACATTAAGATCAAAGGAACATCTGGACCTGTTGGTTTGATTCACTTTATTATTTCACAAAGATTCAAACTGTGATTTAAATCATCTGAATCCAAATAATTACACAATATTCTAAATATATAAATATATAAACTCATATAAATATATAAATATATATATGAGTTTATAGGAAACATGTATTTGATCATATACAGTTTATAATTAAAGATTAAATTATTTCAGGCTGTTATTAGAGTCAGTGTTGAGGAAACACAGGATGTAAAACTATGTTTAATTTACATAATATGAGTATTTGAAGACAGTCTAAAAACATCCTTCCTACGTGATGAAGCTAACGAGCTAGCTAAGTGGACGGATGCTTGTTTGACGAGTGTAAAGCCGTTAACACCATTTTTCGATGATGCAATTTGTAGCGTTCAGTTGAATCAGCTGACGAGAGAAAGATGTTTCACTGTGATGGATCTGTTGGTGCTGCAGAAGCTCTGTTTGTGGTTGTACAGAGTTTATACAGAGTCGAGCTACTTTACTCACAAACTATCTTTGATAGGACAGTGACGTGCACAGACCAGCTACAGCCGAATCTGCTCTTTGCTAATTCTAAGAATGTGTCCATGATTATCAGCGTTTTATCTTCATAAGCTTTTATAAACTTTGTTTCGTCTAGTTCGTTGGACAGCGCCCAGCCCTGGTGCCGTGTTGGTTGCCGTCCTGTGCAAAGCGCTGTTGTTAAAGTTAACACGTGACTTTAGGAAAACTTCAGGTTAACATTGAGTAAACGCTTCGTAAATGTTAAATAAGTTAGTAATTATCAGGACTCATTCAAACCCAGACGAAGACGAACTCTTGGTTTGCTCTTCGTATTATAATTGTTTGTTGTGTGACTATGTGTGTCGTCTGTTCTACCTCTGGTGTCACATGACTTCCTGTGTTGAAATTATCTAAAGTGTTTATTTCATAATGACTGACCCAGATGATCATCCTCAGTCACTTATCGTCTGTATTCATGACAGAGAAGTTGTAAATGTGCTGAGACCTCCTGACTTCCTCTTCTTCTTCCTCTTCTCTAATCTGACCTGCTGCTCTCCACACAGACCACGTTGTGGTTCCTGCTGGGTCTGCTGCTCTGGAGAAGGTTTCAGGATTCATTCAGAGCAAAATCACACCAGTTAAAAATGATATTCTGTCTTGAATCCTCAGTTTTCACCATCGTTTTTGTATAATTTGCAAAATCAACCAATCAGGATGTAAACAACGTTAATAAATCAGATTTTCTGGAAGAGGAAACTAAAAGGTGAAGGTTCAAATGAAGGAAATATCTTGATTATCATCGTAAGAAGAACGATCATGATCCACGCTTTCATCGTCCTTAATGAGAAAACAAATAATAACAGCAGCCGTCTTGATGAAGATGTGTCCATCACTGTCTTACTTCATGATCGTGTTCACTTCTCATTGACCTGCTGTAAATAACCCCCCGGGAGACAGTCGTCCCTCTGGACTGTGAGAAATTACCCAGAATTCAGAGTCAGTTTGTGGACGTTGTGCCAGTTTGTGCTGCGTCGCTGCGGGTGGAGGGCCCAGGTCTGTGGTTGAACCTGAATGAGCTTCATTGTTTCAATGAATGCATGTGATTCCAGATAAGCACCCCCCCCCCACCTCCAGGGGTGAACGTGCGTCTCCTGGTGTCGCTGAAGCTCAGTTCCAGCTGATTACAACACGACTTGTGACGGCGAGGGCACGGCTGTGATTGCCAGCTGGTGCCCCCCCCTCCTCCGCCCCGAGCACAGGGCCACCCCGTCAGCTTTACTTGTCAGGGACTGAAGTCGTGTTTATATCAGGGGTGAGTCATCCTAACAACCCCCCCCAGCCCTCCGTCATGCATGGCATCAGCTGGACTGAGTGTTCGCACACACACACACACACACACACACACACACACTTCGGATGTTAGCTTTGCAGCTGAGTCGAAGTTTGATCCTCGAGCATCAGACGTCAACGGTTTGTCACTGAAGCTCAGAGAATCCTGGGATCGGTCGGGGCGAGAAGGATCCACCCGTTGGATCCTTCAGTTCTCGAGTGTGGACGGACACATTTGTCCGACAGATCCTGAAGAAGCATCACCAGAAGGTCAAACCTTCTACTAGACCACATGTCCAAAAGTAATAGAAGTAGTTCTGTAGCTTGTTAGTATGCTAACCTAGCATCTTACGTTAAAATGCTAACGTGCCACCGAGTGCAGACCCAATCAAAAGCTGCATTTAAAGACGGAGGGCGTCACAGTCAATATGTTTTCATTTCAACCTGAACGTCTGAGTCTCATTAACTGCAGCAGCGCTGATGAGTTCAGACTTTTTCATTTTAATGAACAGAAGCTACATTTAAGAATCCGATCATGTGAGGATCCTGGTTTTCAGCTTCACATCGACTGTGTGTGTGTGTGTGTGTGTGTGTGTGTGTGTGTGTGTGTGTGTGTGTCTCATTGTTTTCAGCTCCGTGACATGACTGGTAACAACTGAACCAGCCTAATAAATTTCCCGATGAAAGCTCGGAGTGACACTTGGACGTGACCTCTGACCTTCTCTTTGTCGTCAAAGTGTTGATACGTGTTCAGGGTTTTTTCTCCCCCTCGGGTGAATAATGCATGATTTCACTTGGAGCTCAGCATTCCTCACATTCCTCCTCACTTTATCGCTGCAGCCACCTCGCTATGTTTATATTGTGGAGTGAAGGGCTGAACGGAGGCTGCACAGAACCCACCGACTGATCCGGTGCCTGCAACTGTGGAAACACGAACATGAGTGAACGTGAACCCAGTGACTGACGGAGGGTTTTAACTTCATTAGCCCTGAGCAGCAGTGAGCTCGTGAAGAACGACACCTGAACTTACTACAGCGTCGTGTTTGTTCACGTTTCATCTGTTTCAGTTTCACGTTGTAATTTACTCTCACATACGTACGTCCTGTGGGCGGAGTCTACCTATACTTGACTCTGATTGGTTTGTAGACGGCGTCTGACGTGGGCATTTTGGTTGCCATGGTAACATCCTGATTGTATCGCTAGCAGCATCAGCACCTTCAGGCGCAGTGCTCCACAGTACTACAGTACTCCACAGTACTGCAGTGCTCCACAGTACTAGAGTACTCCACAGTACTATAGTACTCCACAGTACTACAGTACTCCACAGTACTACAGTACTCCACACTAGTTCTAATGTGCCAGATGAATGTTAAACATTATATCGTTGGAGGTGAAGACTGCAGCAGCTTCTTCCTCTTCTTCTTCTTCTTCTTCTTCTATGGTTTAATATGTCTCTACTTCCTGTGATTGGTCCAAACAAGTGTTTCCACTCTGTGAACCAGCAGAACCAGGTTCAGTTTGGTCCAGACCCAGAACTCCTCTTCTTTAGGACTCAACTTTACTCTGCTTGTCTGGAGCATCAGGGAGAAGCTACAGAAACAAAGTCGACACTGAACGTACGTTTCCATTTTCTCCGAATCGTAAGAACTGTGAAGATAAAGAAAAATCAGATTTACTGTGGAATCATTGATTTTTGATTCACTTGGCATCAAGTTGTCCGTCAGTTATCTCATGAAACAAACGTTCACTTGGTTCGGAGATGAACGTTAGCAGTTGGTGGTGAAATGATCAGAGGTCAACTTCACTGTGACGTCACGGTGTTCTGCAGAAACTCTACTGGACGTTATTCAGAAGGACCGTTTCCTGTGGCTCCACATGTGAGCAGCAGGGTTTTGATTCTAGTGAAACTCTGCTGTGTGTTAGTGATTTATTTATTTAGCTTTAGAAAGTAGAAACGTCAGAAGAAGAAGCGACAGGAACTCCGACAGTCACACGTGGAGCGTGGATCCGCCTCCTCCAGGACCTCAGATACTGCAGCTTTGTTTCCAACACTCAAGGCCGCAGCTCTGTTGACTCAGTATCAGACTGTTTGTGTTCATCTGGTTCAGCTGCTGCCTGAGCACACGGCGCCGCGCTCCTCTCATTATCTGACGAGCTAGTTCAAGGGCCGCGGCTCGTTCAAACAGGGGCTGGACAGCTGCTCAGTTCTCAGAAAACAAAAAGCTTCTGAACGAGAAGGAGACAGTTTGACTTCTGTTCCGTCCACGTGTTCGGAAAACACTGAAATATCTCAACTCTGAACGTTCACAGTAAATATCGAAGGTTTGTTGTGATCTGCTTCTTTTTAAAGAATGAACTCAAATCATTTCAGAAAATAACAGAACTGTAGTTTTGTTGACGTCTTCCTCTGATGTCGTGACTGACAGTGTGTGTGGTTGTAGAACAGTAGGCGTGTCTTTATTCATTGTGTTGTTATCTTTAAACACGTGTACAGTGTGTTTTTATACTTCAGACCTGTTTCTTTGTGTTTATGTTGTGTACATATCGTATAGACTTCCTGTAGTATCACCATAGAAACTCAGGTGTTGCTGTCACGACGGTTTGGATCAATATTAAGAGTTTGACTAAATATTTTGTGAGCTTTGTCATCTAGTGTGTTATTGGTGAAGACTTCACTTCCTCCCTTTATCCAGGAACGAATCCAAAACATGGATATGAACGCTGCCGTCTTTGACATAAAGTCTGTGAAATATATATAAGATATAAGATATTTGTATTCTTCCAGTTTCACGTCCGTCACGTGTTCTGGCTTCACTTTCGGGAGCTGTCATGGCGTCCATCTTGATTTGCAGCAGACGTCAGACTCACTAAAGCCAGTTTTGATTTTATTCTCTCAGTTTCATCACTTCCTGTGAGGAGCTGGCGTCTGTACATAAAATCTGAAGTATTGTTGGAGCTGCTGTCCGAGTGTTTAGGGTGTGACCACACTCTGTTAGTTTCCTCTGTCTCCTCTGTCGTTATCAAGAAAAGCCTCAAAACGCCTCAGAAAAACCGCCGGTATCTTTCGTGGTGTTGAGTCTGAAACCTCCTTCTGGACCGTGAGCGAGCAGATGAGAACAATGCGTTGAAGGAAATGTGGCAGGCGTGGAGAGTTCGCTCAGATCTGGCTGCCTCTCATCACAAAGGCATTTCCTCCTCAGCCACTTCCTGCTCAGGACCGGTCGTCCTGAAACTCAGAGCGGAGCCTCGGCCTACGCTGAGCGGCACCGAGCGTCCTCTGGTCCTCAGGACTCTTCTATTGCTGCGGGGTGAAGGTGGTGGTGTCTTTGACCTTCTACAGTCTTACTGCTCTGAACAGATCTAACCTGTCACATTAACACAAGCAGCAGCAGGAAGTCGACACGACCAGCTGAGATGTAAACAGATTTATTTACGCTCAGTTCTGTAAATATTTATTAAAAAGGAAAAATTTATATTTTTCAGTTAAGAACTGAAACTCTTAATATCAATTATTCATTATCGATTATTTCTCTTGATCAGTTGATGGATTGCTTGGAGATAGAAAGATGTTTATCACAGTTTCTTACAGTTTCTTCTGTCTGATCCATATTAATGTGATATTAATATTTAGTATATTCAAAACACATTTGTGTGAAGAAAAACAGAAATGTACCTCATCTGAACAGCAGGAGCCAGAAACTGATCCACTCTGTCAACTGAAGATTTACTGAATTACTCATTAATTGATTATTAAAATCAAATCAAAATCTGTCAATCAATGAATCAAGAACTAATTGTTGCAGCTCAGGCTCAAACCTACAGATCATTATTTTAATTTCTAGGGAATTGAAAGTGAAGTAAAGGAGCTTGTATAGATTTCTCTTCATAGTTCCAGGATCAAACCTCTAAATGGTCCAAATACTAATTGCTCCTGTTGCTGTTTGCCATCTGATGTTTCACCCCCGAACACATCAAACAAATCTTTACAGTCAGAGAAAAGCAATAAAACCCTGAGTTATTTACCCCAAATACTGAACAAGCTCCAGATCCACCAATAAACCTCGGAGCAGCGGCTGCTCTGTGGCCGGGGAGGAGATAATTCGGTCATATTTTTTGTTGGCCTCCTCCAGAGAGTCGATTTGCTGTCGGACCTGTTAAAGCTGTGACGGCCTCTGGCTCCGTCCTGCAGACGAGGAGGAGCACGGCTCTGCTGCTCCTTCACACTGATCTGACTCCCACAAACCAAAGTTATGAATATTGAATTATAATCACGTCTGCCCTTCGCCAACCTCTGCTCTCATTTCCTGTCTGGACTGTGCGGTGGTCGTCGTCAGCGGGAGCAGTGATGCGTCGACCGTGCCAAGGCACCGTGAGCCGATTTCCACAGCCGCTGTGGGAGAATAATAAAAATATATATGGTCACTTAGCCCCGTGACCTGAGAGGAAGAGCTTCATGAAACTGTCGTCCTCGCTGCTCTTTTTTTATCGTCCTCCTGTGGAGTGGACGTTCTTCAGGAAGAGGCTGGAGCCAAACGCTTTGTTTTACTGATCCACAGCGAAACACCTGTGATCAGCTGATAAATCAAAGCAGACTGAAACAGACGGAGGGTTGAACTTCAGTGTTAATTATACTTTGTGATCTCTGATGTTTTAAACGTGAAGCTGGTCACAGACAAACACACCAATTATTAAAGCACACAAACACGTGACTCTGAGACTGAAGCACATCGTGGACAAACACACCTGAGCTGCAGGTGAGCTGTGGTTTAGAACAATGTTCCACATCCTGAAGGAGCGTGAAGGTGAAGCAAAGAGGCGGAGAACAGAGTGAGCGGGCGGAGACGATGATGTGGACGGAAACAAACAAACTGTCTCAAAGGAGACAGATTGTGACCAACACTGATCAAAACATCCTGTTCCTTTAAAACTCCAAGTCTTTACGAACTCCACAGGAACAGTAGTGAAGCTGTCTGTTCCCTCATCACACTCAGGACTGATGAACTTCCCTGAAGCAGCAGTTCACTGGTGTTGCTGTGTTTCTGAGGAAAGTGCCGACATTTCCTGATGAGACGTGTCGAACAAAGTTTCATGTGACTTCACGCAACACGTTACTGAGGCGTGTGCTCACAGCTGTGTGAGTGGTTAACCTGCAGGAACGCCACAGAGACGAGCTCGTCACGGCTTCTCTCATCACCAGGCAACATGTGGAAATGTTGTCCTGTTGTCGTCCACACCCACGATTGTTCTGTGGGGGGAGTCAAACGGGGGGGCGGGGGGGGGGGGGGGGGGCTGCTGTAGACCACCCAGAGTCTACGTCTGACCTCCCCCACCTCCCTCTGCTTTCAAGAGATGAGATCCAGACGTGGGGCAGTTCAGGTTTCACTCCGTCCACAGCGGTCGTCCTCAGGGTCCAGCAGCCTGAATGAATGTGTTAACGTGAAACTAATTATTTTTAGATCAAAGAACTGAATTCATCCAGTTGTACAGTTTGTACTGTGACGATATCAGACTCCTGCTGGTCAACGTAAGAACTGATGAGACATTAGTCAAGTCACATGACTCAACATGAGTTTAAGATATATAACAACATGATAACAGAATATTTTCACACATATTTATATATGTACACATATCTATATATATATATATATATATATATATATATATATATATATATATATATATGTACATGTCCATCTTTATATATATATATGTACATATATATATATATATGTGTACATATATATATATATATATATACATTTGTTCCCTGAGGGTTTAGTGATGATCATGTTTTACCTCTGATAAAAACTCTGTAACAGTAAAAACACCTTTTATTTGTCATTAAAAAAACTAAACTATAAAGTGAATATTAGCTGATGAAGACATTTACCTCATATCAGTCATTAGTTTGAGTGAGTGAGTGTGTGTGTGCGTGTGTGTGAGTGTGTGTGTGAGTGTGTGTGTGTGTGTGTGTGTGTGTGTGTGTGTGTGTGTGTGGGTATGAGTGTGTGTGTGTGTGTGGGTATGAGTGTGTGTGAGTGTGTGTGAGTGTGTGAGTGTGTGAGGTTTATGGACAGTCGTTTGCTGTAGTCGCTGACCCTGCAGGTTTCTAACACTGAAATAATAATTCAGCTGCAGTGAACGAGTCTGTGACGGTTGGAATAATTCCTCTTTAGTTCTAAGTGTCAACAGGAGACAGAGGGAAGCTTCACGCTTCTTGTTTTGTGGCTGAAAACAAACCTCGATGCAGCAGAAGAGCATCAGCTGATCATCAGGCTGATCCACTGCAGCTCAAGTCAAAAGATTGAAATTAAACAAAGATATGAAACCGTGTTGTTAGCGGAGCGGCCTCGTCCTGAACTGACACTGAATGAATTATGGATTCAAACTAAAAAGCCTGATGTCTCTCAAACGTTCCACTGACCCACATTTGCTCTCTGCGGTTTTTCACCCAGTCATTATTTTCTTCACGTCACCGCGGCGACGACAAACAAGGCCCACGGCGATGCGTTCTCAGGTTGTTCCCCCGTCAACTCATGAATTCCTTCAGATTTAGTTCAGACGTTCACTTGGACTCAAGGATGAACTGAGAAGATTATGGTGGTCAAAGGTCAAAGGTCACTGTGGCCTCACAAAAACCAGATATCTGTGGCTTCAGTTTCTAACGGAGGTCAGCTTCACTGTGACGTCATCACATTCTGGTTATCGCTCAGAGTTAAACTTCCTCCTCTACGACGGAAAACAACCAATGAAAACTTCACTTTCTGTAAATCAGTAAACAGACTGCAGTTTCCTGGTTGAGGTAATGATCCTGAATCAAACTGCTGTAAATAAATGAAGCGACTTCACTGAACCTCTGGATTTATGAAACAGAAACTCTGATTCTGTTTGTGTGATTTTCTGATCTGGTGGATGAAAGTGTCTTGAATCACTCACAGTTTATTTCTGTGCGTCCACTTTGTTCTGCTCAGTTCTTTATGTCCATCTTAATGTTTAAAAGCTTCTGAGCAACAAACGTAAAAACATTTGGAATTAAAATGGGAACATCGACATCAAGCAGAGTTTCACACATTTTAAATGATGAACAACCAGGAAACAGCTCCATTTTATTTATTTGTACATTTACTTCCTGTGTGTTTCAGAGATCATGGGAGGTCGTTGACGTTCGACCCGGTCTTCAGCTAAAGGAAACCTATCAGAGTCGTCTGGTGCACTGTGACGGGTCCCAACATGGCCGCCCATCGGATCAGAGCCACCGCCAACAACAACACTTCCCTCCCTCGCTGCAAGTCCGAGGGGACACTCGTCGACCTGAGCGAAGGTGTTTCTGAAGCTACGCTCACTGATGTCAAAGGTCAGCGGCTCGAACTGAAACTTCATCAAACAGAAACAGAGTCGGGTTAAAAACACTGTTTCCTCACTGGTGAACATCTTTGATTCAGAATCGAGGCAGTTGGAGGTTCAGTTGAATCTTACTTTGCTCTTGAATGTTTAACGCGATAGAGAAAAAGTTCCGATGTAAGTCAAGCTGTTGAAGACCTTAATGGCACGATCGCTCGATCTTTACTGTGGGCGTCACGTCTCGTGTTGTGTGAACTGTGTGTGAGCGAAATGTTAGATTTTTTTCTCCAACGTGTTTAAAAACGTGTCTTTTGCAGTAAGTTTAGTCGACGTTGTTTCTGAAGCTTCAGGAGCAGGAGAGGGGCTCCCCCTCCTACAGAGTTTGGGTTTTTTAACTTTGCAGAACTTTGACATTCACAAAACAAATTAGAGGACAGAAACACTATGTCCTTATAATGTTCAGTGTAGCAGTTACTGCTGGATCTGACCCCTGTGACTCAGAGCAGCACACACATAGACTGCACCTGTGAAAGATTCTTACCTGACATTATGCTTTTCCCCCCCAGTGCCTTCTCCCAGTGCCTTACGACTGGACGCGACCGCCTCTTTCGGCACCGCCAGGGAAGTTGTTGCCATAAAGGACTACTGCCCATCCAGCTTCACCACCCTCAAGTTCTCTAAAGGCGACCGTCTCTATGTCCTGGACTCGTCGGGAGCAGAGTGGTGGTACGCCCACAACAACACGGAGATGGGCTACATCCCTGCTGCTTACGTGGAACCCATCAACTACAGAGACTCGTCCTTCAGCGACAGTGGGATGATTGACACTGTGGGAGATTTTAACGAGGAGGCGGCCAAAGAACTGGACCTGTTGGGAGAGTGGTCGGGGGTGATCCTGAAACCAACCACCTTCCAAAATGGAAATCCTTTTGCAGCAACCCATACCTCTACGAACCCTTTCCTGAACGGAGGTCCTCAGAGTTCACTCGATCAGAACAGTAATGAGAAATCAGTGGACCTCCTTCTGTTTGACTCGCTCGCTCCATCAGTGCCCAACTCCACCAGCAGCACTGCCGACATCAATGGTTTTGGCAGTTCCGTTTTTAACCCAATCAGTCCCACTGTGGGCTTGGGACAAACGTTGCGCAGGGACAACCCATTTTTTCGAAGCAAGCGGTCCTACAGTCTGTCTGAGCTTTCCATCCTGCAGGCTCAGTCCGACTCCCCTCAGGTCTCTGGCGGTTTCTTCGGAGGCCTGAAAGCACCAGCTCCAGAGCAGTTCCAGAGCCGGGAAGATTTCAGGACAGCGTGGCTCACCCACCGCAAGCTTGCCAGGTCCTGCCATGACTTGGACTCACTGGGTCAGAGCCCAGGCTGGGGACAAACGCAACCGGTGGAAACCAACATCGTTTGTCGCCTGGACAGCTCAGGAGGCGCCGTTCAGCTTCCAGACACCAACATCAGCATCCACATACCCGAGGGTCACGTGGGCCCTGGGGACACTCAGCAGATCTCAATCAAAGCTCTGCTCGACCCGCCGCTGGAGCTGAACAATGACCGCTGCACCACCGTCAGCCCTGTGGTGGAGATCAAACTCAGCAACATGGAGACCAAAACCACCGTGACCCTGGAGATGAAGGTTTCTGTCGTGGTGAAGATGGAGAGCAGACAGATGTCAAAAGTCTTGTGCGTCAGGAGTGATTGTAAAGAGGGACCTTACTCTGCCATTCCTCAGGCCTACATGTACGGGGACACAGTTCAAGTGTGTCTTGATAACCTGGAACCGAGCATGTACGTGTGCGTTGTGGCTCAGTCCCACTCTTTAGCTCCGGACTCCACGGTTTGGGAGCATGTGGTTAAAAAGATCACCTTAGGAGTGTACGGCCCCAAACATATTCACCCGTCCTTCAAAACAGTTGTAGCCATGTTTGGCCATGATTGTGCCCCAAAGACTCTGTTGGTGAGTGACGTCGGCAAGCAGGCGCAGTCTGCTCCGCCCGTAGCGCTGCAGCTCTGGGGTAAACACCAGTTTGTATTGTCCAGACCGCAGGACCTCCGCGTTGGCGTTTACTCCAACATGGCCAACTACGAGGTAAAGGCTAGTGATCAGGCCAGAGTGGTCCGGGGCTTCCAGGTCAAACTGGGCAAAGTCAGCAGGCTTGTCTACATCATCGCTTCACGCAACAGTGAGGACGTCTCTGATTTCACCCTAAGAATCCAGATCAAAGATGACCTAGATTGTATCCTGGCTCAGTTTTGTGTCCAGACACCGACACCACCACCCAAAGCAGGTCCAAAGACATCAGTGCAGCGCCGCTTCCTGAAGAAGAAGGAAGTCGGCAAGATAGTTCTGTCTCCTCTTGCTGTTGCCACCAAATACCTGGTTTTCCAGGACAGGAGGATAAACAACCTGAAGTTTGGAAAGTTAATAAAAACTGTGATCCGACAAACTAAGAACCAGTACCTGCTGGAGTACAAGAAAGGAGACTTTGTAGCTCTGTTGAGTGAAGAGAAAATCAAGCTGAAGGGTCAGCTGTGGACAAAAGAATGGTACATTGGATATTATCAGGGCCGAACAGGATTCGTCCACGCAAAGAATGTGCTAGTGGTTGGCAAAGTGAAACCCATTTACTTCAGCGGGCCAGATCTCACCACCGCAATACTCCTGGAGCAAACACTGAAGCCCTGCAAGTTCCTCACATACATCTACGCCTCTGTGAGAACTATACTGATGGAGAATATCGGGAACTGGCGAGCCTTCGCCGATGCCCTCGGATATGTCAACCTGCCGCTGACGCACTTCTGCCGCGCGGAGCTGGACAGCGAACCTGAGCGGGTGGCATCGGTGCTGGAGAAGCTGAAGGAGGACTGCAACAACACAGAGTGCAAAGAGAGGAAGTCCTTCCAGAAAGAACTCCTGACGGTAAGTCCTTCCCCTGCTGCGGTGAGCCGAGCCACTGATTTGGGAAAATGCAAATAGCTTGAAAACTATTCCTTCTTTGACCTTGATTTAAATGGCCAGGTGTTTCCTTGTGTTTCCTCCTGGTAGGAGATTTCTCTCTCTTCCTCCTCTGCCCTGTTATCTGCTCACAGCTGCTCTGGGCTTTAGTCTTTAGGCTGAGGTCCAGGCGGCGGATTCTGCCGGGAGTGCAGTCGATAACTGCTGTGTAGGCATCGAGCTCTAATCGGGACGTGAGGAGCAGCGGAGGGCAGCAGAATACTTTGTCCTCTGTTGTTTGGGTTCCAGAGTTAGTGTTCAGTTTGTTTACTCTGGGCTGATCTTATAAATCCAGCTGACTGCTCCGGCTGCCCTGATAACTCCCAGACTTTATGTGCACATGAATCAAATGCTGCAGTGAAGCAGCTTAATGAATTATATTGATCATATAAATTGGCTCTAGAGCTGTGAGTATTAGGAGCCCCAGTGTTTATGAGTGTAAACAGAGCCACAGATGTTTGTAATGTCCAGACTGACAGTGAACACATCATCAACCCACTGGTTAATGAGCTGCAGCTTTAAATTCAAACCAGAAACAGAAGAAGAAGAAAAACCTTAAAATAAATAACAACGTTTACGATGAAACTTTATCTCCTGACACTGATTCTTAACTGATGCAGTTCACGAGTCCACAGACCGCAAAGAAAGAAGGACGACATACAGCCCTCACACGTGAAGCCAAATCATCTTGATCGCCCCCTTGTGTCTGGCTGCAGTACAGCTCATAAACCCTGCCTCCTCCATGTTAGCAGATGGGACATGGACCAAACTAAAAAAGTAGATGTTAAATAAATATTTGTCAAAGATGTTTCTGTCATTTCAGGTCGTTCTTCTCTCACTGATGTTCGTTAATGTTTCGGTTTGGTTTTCATTAGTTATCATATAAAAACAGAGGTCCTGATTGACAGCTGAGACGGACTCCTGATTGGTTGAGAACGTGTACTGGTGGAACCGTGACTCTCAATCCAAATGATGTCATTGGCAAAAGATGGCAGCGTTGATATATCTGAGTTGTTTCTCTTCTCTGGATTGTGAGAGTCATCCATCTTTATCTACAGTTTGTGGCCTGAACACAAACGTCTGAATCGACATCAAACAGATTCGATGTTACGAAGTCTGTGATGTCGGATTGAGCTGATTTGTTAACACGTAAAAGTCAGAAACCTGCTGACGTGAATCAATCCCAACGTAAAGTATAGAATCACCAAATTAGGTTTGAAAGACTTCATCAGTTATACTTTTACTTCACAGCACCTGTTTTTATGTACAACTTAAATTCCAAATGAAAACCTCATTAGAAACTCGACCCCTCTAATAACCAGACTGATTTGAATCTGCACTTTGACTTTTATTTCACATGTTAAAGATCCTCCTCAGTGCGGAGGTTTCCCTTCCAGCTGCTCCCTCACTTTGTTCCTCCGTCAGAATGAAATCCCTCCGAGAGTCTCTGTCGGAGGTCGTGGACGTACGACGGCTGACGTATGACGGAGCAGAAACTCTGTAATTTACGTGAGGTTGTAAACACTAGTTAGAACCATTTATAGAGAGCATGGAAAAGAACATAATAAAAGGTGGTGACTGAAAATATGTCCTGGGAGTCAGAGCTGTACAATTCATTTCTGAATATAGGTCTGTTTTTCTGTTTTTCTGTTATTCGTGTCAGGAGCTCAGTGAAACCGCAGCTCACCGAGACTCGAAGCTGCCGCAGTCACGGACGCTCTGTGTTGAGCAGATACAAAAGTTGTGTTTGTGCCACGTTCAAACATGTGATGTGATGTTCGCTCTGTGAGGACGTCGTTACGTGAGCGTCAGATGAAATCCTCTTCTTCTGCTTTTGTGTCGGAGCTTCTTTATGATTTGTGCGGTTTGACATGGACGGAGTATTTTTAGAAGAAAGAACCAAATGAAAAGCTCCGTGGTCTCAGACGCCTGAATCCACTCGGCTCTGATCGCTGGTGGAGAACGAGTCCGTCAGCCGGGACGTTTATTTATAGAACTAATGTTTCTCAGTGAGTTTAAAAAGATAAAAATGAAGTGAGAACACATGTCAACATCCTGGACCGAGTTAATGTGTTCCAGCATATCAACACACAACTTCACAAAACATGAGTTCAACTTGAAACACACACAACAAATACACACAACCAGAGAGAGAGAACCACACAACTATTACACACAACCAGAGAGAGAGAACCACACACAACAAATACACACAACCAGAGAGAGAGAACCACACAACAAATACACACAACCAGAGAGAGAACTACACACAACAAATACACACAACACAACCAGAGAGAGAGAACCACACACAACACAACAAATACACACAACACAACCAGAGAGAACCACACAACAAATACACACAACCAGAGAGAGAGAACCACACAACAAATACACACAACCAGAGAGAGAACCACACAACTATTACACACAACCAGAGAGAGAACCACACAACAAATACACACAACCAGAGAGAGAGAACCACACAACAAATACACACAACCAGAGAGAGAGAACCACACAACAAATACATACAACCAGAGAGAGAGAACCACACAACAAATACACACAACCAGAGAGAGAGAACCACACAACAAATACACACAACCAGAGAGAGAACCACACACAACAAATACACACAACACAACCAGAGAGAACCACACAACAAATACACACAACCAGAGATAAAGATACACACAACACATACACACAACCAGAGAGAGAAACACACTCAACACAACAAATACACACAACCAGAGATGTGTTTGTTGTGAGTCTTTGTGTTGTTGGATCTCAGTCTGCAGATGTTTCCTGCTTCATTGTTCAGTTTGAAACAGAAGCTTCAGTTGTCGACCTGTAGGCGCCTCCAGACGACCTCCACGTCCTTCCCATAATCCTCCTTGATTCAGGCTCACATACCTGCACACGTGTGACCTGTGTCCCAGTCACAGGTGAATTCAGTCACACAACAGACGACGAGTTCAGTGTTTGACTCAGAGAGAAAGTGAAAGAGAAGGTGGAGGAGACCAAACAGGGAGGAAGAGAGAGGAGACGCATCCATGAAATAAAAATGAAGCTGAAAACGTCCTCACATGTTGTGTAGACATGTTGTGTAGACATGTTGTGTAGACATGTCGTGTAGACATGTTGTGTGGACATGTTGTGTGGACATGTGTGGACATGTTGTGTAGACATGTAGTGTAGACATGTTGTGTGGACATGTTGTGTGGACATGTTGTGTAGTCATGTTGTGTAGTCATGTTGTGTAGTCATGTTGTGTAAGACATGTTGTGTAGACATGTCGTGTAGTCATGTTGTGTAGTCATGTTGTGTAAGACATGTTGTGTAGTCATGTTGTGTAGTCAGTGTGTGTAGACTCGTTCACAACAACAGGAGCATGTGGGTAACGAGGGGTGGAGCCTGTAGAGCAGCAGGAGGCGGGACATGGCGTCTAAACTGTGTAAAGATCAGTGTTGTTGTTTACAGCTCGTCCACACGGCGTCGGCCCTCATCACCAAAACATCTGGAACCTCCTCGTCTGTCCAAGTGGACGTCTTCGTCCTCTACGTGTACGGCTCCTCTTCCTCATCCTGAGACATTTGTGTTCTTCAGTTTCACGTCCGTCACGTGTTAGAAACCTCAGAGACACGCCCACTCGCTTCCCTGATTTCAAACATGTGCAGAATAAAAAAATTGAAAGTTGACTCAGAACCCTCGTGTCCTTCCAGATGTTTTGTTCAGTCATTGTCTTCTGGCCTGCGGTCAGGAGGCAGCTGTAGGGTTTCCCAGACATGCTTTCCAGCTGTTGGGATCCCAAGGCCTGATGGGATATGTAGTTCCTCCAGCGAGTATTGGGCAGGTCCGGTAAAGAGAAGTCGCCCAGGAGGATCCTGACAAGATGCCGTGGCCACATGACCTGTCCTCTTTCAGCATGAAGGAGCAGTGGTTCTACTCCGTGTGGATACCTGAGCTCCTCAAACTGTCTCCAAAGCTCCAGACACCAGAAAACTCGTGAACAACTTTATTGTTGGGTGATTTATCCGCTGACTCTCCTGTAGGCTCAGTGTGAATTCCTCCGGGTTGAATGGGGAAAGAGAAGCTCCAGGGAAAACCTCCTCCTCCTCTGCTGCTGTACCCGGAGCAGATTCCATAAAGTCCTGAGGCCTGAGATCACGGAGGTGGAACCTTTGTCAGAGCTCTCGCTCTGCAGCGTCTGAGCCTCCTGAATAATTTGCAGTGAGATCAGTGTGGCAGATAAAGCCTGGGAATAACAACAACATCCTATTTCTGGAGGAGAAACCTGCAGAGGCTCATTTTGTGCGATTAGCTCAAAGCTTTTCCCATTTTTGTACACAACGTTTTTTTCCCACAATCCCCGACTTCCTTCCTCTTTCTTCCCCTCACTTCCTCTTCCCTCCTCCTCCAGCGGCTGGGTGTGGCAGCAGCTGCTTCTGGAAGAATCGCCCCGACAACAGATCTCTCTCCAGGGATTCTGCCTCGTTTTGAAACGTGCAGGTTATTTCAGTTTCAGAGTCAGTTAATTAAGATCAATCAATCAATCAATTAATTTTACAGATATGACAGATTATGTTTTTTGAATTGCTGTGCAGAGGTTTTATCTGCTCAGGACTTCAGGGTGTTTCACATAAATCTGGATGAAAGCATCCGATCAGTCAACATGGATGTTACGTGTGAAACGAACCCGTCACAGGGGTTAATACAAGGAGCTAAATTATAGGGAAACCACAGATGCAGATTAGGGACAGGTTGATCCGTCCTTTACGTAGATCTGCTTCCCTCTCGGTGTTTGTTTAAGTGCAATGAAATAGTTAATTAACTGTCTCGATCCGTAACGTCTGTGATTAACTCTCTGACACTGTTTGTTTCATTTGTAATCTATGAGGTTCTTTTTGTGTGAGAGACAATTTTCCAAATTTACTTTGACCTGATGTCCTTCACCATCCCCAGCGTGAGGGTTGTTCACGACGATACACACGAAGGGATGAAAGTGTGAAACAGAACCAGGAAAATAAATTGTGAAGCCACAGAGATGGAGAAGAGAGGCTGTGAGTGGGAGAGGTGGAGGAAGTGTGATGGAGAAATAATAAAGAGGAGATTGAGAGTCGGAGGAAAAATAGAAACAGGGTGACAGAAGAAACATCATTTATCAAAAAGCTCTGCTGGTCATACACAGGGTTGTGTTTGTTTGTGCGTGTGCGTGTGTGTCTGTGCGTGTGTGTGAGAGATATGATTTAACCCTTTTTCGCTCCCATATCCACGTTATCTCTGAAAATATGTCGACAGGAATTTTCTCCTCATTTTGACAAGCAAATGATTTATGCAGCGGGGGAGGACACACACACACACACACACACACTTCCACATAGACCAGCTGACTTTTTGGAAAAACCCGCTGCAGCTCTAAACCCCTGCACCATCACAGAGTTTTGTTGTGGTGCGCTCAGGCTGGTTTGAACCCGCCCTCGTCTGCTGCAGTGTAATTATTAGTTCAACATCAGACTCGCAGCACAACGCTCTGTGATAAATACTTTACAACACTCCAACCAAGATTTACAGCAGCCAGAAAGTTTCCAACCCGTGAGAGGAGCCAAGAAGAGAGAGTGCAGAGCCTTTTTCTTTTCAGGGACATTTTTCCCATCATGCCTTGCATGGAAAGATGTAGCGTTGTCCGTCATTTTATACTTAGGTTGTGTTGTAACCATGAAGACGCCTTGTTCATGTTTATCTTGTGTCAAGATGTTTGTTTGACACCGTCAGTCCCACTTAACCTTGTCCTACGAAAACACAAGACGCTATTGTTACCCAGCAGCTATCCTGTCCGACCCAGACAGGAAGTGATGTTGGGGTTGTGGCGGGGACTTCCTGTGGTTATTATCCAGTGAGGAAGCAGGTTGTGTCACTGAGTTTATCTCCGACAGTCACATAAACAAACAAACGTCCTCAGAGTCGAAGAGGAAATGTAAAAGTGAACTGACGGAGGTCATGTGGCATCAGCAGGCGTCTGATTGGTCCAGAGCCGCGGTCCACTACTGCGTCCTCTGGTCTCCTGTCAGAGTGAGAGAGGCTGCTGGAGCATGACATCTGCATTCCTCACCCCCCCCCCCCCCCCCCCATCCTCACCCCCCCCATCCTCACCCCCAATCATATCCTGTCGCTCCACACATTCCTACACGTGAGAGTGAAGAGATTTAAGTTCAGCTTCGCTCTGTGTGTGTGTGTGTGTGTGTGTGTGTGTGTGTGTGTCTGTGTGTGTCTGTGTGTGTCTGTGTGTGTGTGTTCTTATGCAACAAGGACCACTTTGGTTTGGTTTTTTCTGCTGCGAGACATTTAGACTTAGTTTGTGTGTGTGTGTGTGTGTCTGTGTGTGTGTGTGTGTGTGTGTGTGTCTGTGTGTGTGTGTGTGTGTGTGTGAGATGCGTATCCATCTGTGAACTTTCATTTGCATGTTCCACATTTGTATTTGCAAATTCCCCTCTGACGTGCTGCAGATCGTACGATCAGAGTCTCTGCAGAGTTTTATTTTCCCACAGAACTGGTGGAGACAGAGGGGCTGATGGGAAAAGTCTGGCTCCTGTCCAAGCTGGTTAAACCCAAACAAACAGGAGCCGCTGTGACATTTTAGCATCTATCTTCATTTAGATCTGCGCGTCAGAGTCTGAGGACGGAGACGATGTTCACGTGTCCAAACGTGTCCAAACGTGTCCAACAGTTTTTTATTCATAGTGACACTGACGCGCTCTCTGACGCCCCCTGCTGTTCTCCACCTGTTGCCTCTGAGTGATGTTCTCAGCTTTAATCTCGTTGAATCGCGCTCTGGCTGCGTCTCGTACCACTCCTCAGTCTTCTGCTCTGTTTTGTCTAGCGAGTATTTTCCTGCCGTCACTTCAGAAGTGAGATAAATTCTGTCGGCTGCTGGTGAAGCAGCACGAGGCTCTTATTTCTGTTTCCACCAGAAAGCATCTGAAAAATGCACAAAGCTGAGATTTGCAGAGGGATTGGAAACGGTGGAAAATAACAGCGGATCAAGTCCTTGGAATGAAACCTGGAGATGTTTGTTGGTCTCTTTGTCGTGTGTGACCTCAGCCTCTGACTCTGTTCATACAGAGAACATTTCTGAGTTTATGATAAAATCAAACCACTGGACAGTCAAAATGAATTTAATGAGCATATTCTGGTTTGGAGCTCATGTCTCCTGAATCCAAACCTCCACCTGCCTCCATCGGTTCAGGCTGAACTTCTGCTCTCTTCTCCGCAGGCTCTGTTGAAGATGGACTGTCAGGGTCTTGTGGCTCGACTCGTCATGGACTTTGTTCTTCTGACCACGGCCGTGGAGCTGGCCGGGCGCTGGAGGGAGTTGGCCGAGAGGCTCGCTAAGGTCTCACGTCAGCAGATGGACGCGTACGAGGCGCCGCACCGTGACAAGAACGGGGTGGTGGACAGTGAGGTGTGGAGATTACCGATCATTGACTTTGAGTTGTACGGACGTGTTTGTGTTTTCAAAGTGAATCCGTTTTAAAATGACATTAAAAGATTCTTCTTAAAGGATGTAAAAGAACAGTTTCACTCTATTTACGGTTGATTGATGTTTGAAGTCTGTCATGTGACTCCTCTCTCTCTCTCTGTCCGCAGGCCATGTGGAAGCCGGCGTACGACTTCCTGGTCACGTGGGCGGCTCAGATCGGCGACAGCTACAGGGACGTGATCCAGGAGCTGCACATGGGCCTGGACAAGATGAAGAACCCCATCACCAAACGCTGGAAGCACCTGACGGGCACGCTCATCCTGGTCAACTGCCTGGACGCCCTGCGGAGCTCCGCCTTCAGCCCTGCCGCTCAGGAAGACTGCGCCATCTGAACTCTCTGTGTCACTCGCAGTGTAAAATGCCACTACTGCTGTTACAGATGTTATGTTCCTGCGGCGCTGCCTTCAGCTCCTCGTGCCCGGGGGAATGTCACTGACCACACGTCCCCGCCACACATCACGCGCTGTGTGGAGCTTGCAGTATTCACAAAGACTCTTTTAATAGTTCCTGTCGTGCATAGTTATGTATTTTTATACTCTTATTATGACACAGCATTTTTTAAAGCAACACTTTGAAACCTTTTGGTTTGTAACTGTGGATCGAACGCCAAGACTCTTTTAGATCTCGTATCCTGGTCACATGTCAAAGCTCCTCTATTTATTTATACATCCAAGAGAGAAGTGACTTCTCGTCTTCAGGTTCTGTCTCTGTGGTCTGATCCCTGTCAGTCAGTCAGGATCATTTATCAAACCTGCACATCTTTCAAACTGTCCGCTGATAAATCACTTACATTCAGTCGTTTGGAGAAGATTCATCATCTGCAGATTTTGATGATGATGAATCATCTCAGCTTCTCCAAATGCTTTTTTACTTTCACATCATGAAAAATTGAAAATCTTCAAATCGTCCCCAGCAGGAATCTGAAAACGTCTTTTAAACATGTTGTGATGATGAAACTAAAATTTTTTCATTCTTCACTTTGTAAACAATGATCTCAACTCAAGGATCCACCTCCTCCATTTGCTCTTTTGACCGGATCAGGTTCTTCATCAGCAGCTGGATCGTTTTATGTAAGACTGTTAACAGGACGGCCACGTGGAGGAACACAAACATTAATCATGAGCTGTCTTAAGAAGAGAGTTCAGCTCTTTGTGCACTGGAATCTGCAGAAAGAGGATTTAGTCTTAATCGCTGGTGTTTGACCTGAGAGCCAGGTGACGGTTCTGCAGCGGAGTGCTGCAGGACTTCTGTCTGCTCGGGTTCAGTGTCTCAGAAGTCGTGTTTGTAGATCCACAGTAACTCAGCAGATTTCCCCTCATCTGTGGCAAAGTGAGGGAGTCGACCTTGAGTTGAGATTTCTTATCCGTTCATCTGCTGAATATTTTTTCTGATTAATCAATTAAAATAATTATTTCCAGTTGTACCTTAACCACTCTGTGCCGTCTCTCTTTTCTGTCGTCCTATGAAACCTGACGACAGCTCTACACGTCTGTTCCATGTTGAGATCACTGTTGTGACATCACTGTCTGTCAAAGCTTCTGGTTTGTCTCGGCGCTGCTTCCTGTCCAACGCGGTAGAAACAGCCAGTGTTGGTTTGAAACCTTTGTTGAAAAGATTCTAAATAAAATGTAAATATTTCTACACACCATGTGGCAGCTGCTGTGGTGATTTCACTGTTAGACACCGTTTCTTATCCGAAGCCGCAGCGACTGGTCGTCATGTTGTGTTTAATCGGCAGGTCTGTAAACCTGTGAGTGTGCGCGGTGGAAACACGGTGCGGCATCAAACTGCTTAAAGTTCAAATCCATGTCTGATTGTGTTTCTGAACAGTCTGAACTACTGTTTTACGAGAGGTGAACAACGGAAAGATTTATTATCAACCACAGGCATTATGGGTAATTAAGTCCCAATCAGACGTCCTTGATGATAAAGCTTTTGAATGAGGTGAAAATATTATTGGATAAATTAGGAGCTGCTGATGTCACTGACTTTAGAAGAACAACTGTGTCTCTCACTAATCTCTATATAGTAAATTCACCATTGTGTAATATATTTTATACCTTATATAGTGCACTCAGTGTTTCCCACAATGCATTGTGAAAAGTAGTGTCAAACCGAGGTCACTCACTGAGCAATATATACCATCATGCATTGCGCTCGCGGGGGACAGACGAGAGGAGAGAGCAGGAGGACGAGAGGAGAGAGCAGGAGGAGTGACCTGTTCAAACTGAGACATGTTCATTTCTACACATTCAACATGTTGTGACTAGAAATAAGGATATTAAGTGTAAATTAAACTATAAGATTTATTCTGGGATTTCTCACAGATGTTGTTGTTGTTCTTCATAAGCCTGCAACAGTGACGGAGTCTCTACATACTAATATTAAAGTAAACTGTATTTATATCTTTTTAAAACAGCAAAACTAGAAAAGTTAATATAAGAGGAATAACAATCAGCAGGAAGCGATGTGAGAAGCTTGTGTTCAAATTAAATAATTAATTCGTTTTAAATTAAAGAAGCTTCAGTTCGTTTGGTGAATATTATTGATCAGTTTAATTGTGACATAATTCTTTGAGTGTCCGTCACGTGGTGTCAATCAAACAGCTGTTTAACCCAAACACGTGATGATTAATTAAACGTGTGTACATGTTCGGCCTAGTGTTTCCTGTAGCGCCTCCTTCAGGGCAGGAGGAACAAGATGGCGGACAGTTTCACGTCACTGCCGGGGGACAGCTGACGTGTTCAGGTGAGTTCACCTGTTTCCAACACACACACACACACACACACACACACACACACACACACACACACACACACACACACACACACACACACACACAGTTAGCCTTGTTAGCTTGTTAGCTCGTTAGAGAAATAAGAGATCAATAATAATCAGAACTAATGGAACCCTACATTATGTGTGCTAATGCTAATGCTAACTGTAAAATCTACTGGTGTTTCCTGTTTACTAGTGTTTAGCATCTATTAGCTCTTAATTAGAGCGGCAGCCATTTTAACAGGAGGCAGCAGGTCGGCTCAGGTGTGTCTGTTGTGTGTCTGTTGTGTGTCTGTTGTGTGTCCTGGTTGTGTGTCCTGGTTGTGTGTCTGTTGTGGGTCTGTTGTGGGTCTGTTGTGTGTCTGTTGTGTGTCCTGGTTGTGTGTCCTGGTTGTGTGTCTGTTGTGGGTCCTGGTTGTGGGTCCTGGTTGTGGGTCCTGGTTGTGGGTCCTGGTTGTGTGTCCTGGTTGTGTGTCTGTTGTGTCTCCTGGTTGTGTGTCTGTTGTGGGTCCTGGTTGTTTGTATGTTGTGTGTCCTGGTTGTGTGTCCTGGTTGTGTGTCCTGGTTGTGTGTCCTGGTTCATGTGATCTGGAATCGGGACGTTGAACTCAGTTTTCAGTCTGAGAGCGACTCTGATGTTTCGCTGTGTGAAACGTTGAGGAGAAGAACTGGAGCTCAAACAGACTCAAACTCTTCTTCTGCTCTTTTCTCAGACTTGGTGCTCGGAGGCCGGAAAGGTTCCAGGAAGTGTCCGGAGCTGATCCGTAGAAATGAGCAGGATCAGCGTCTCGGTGGGCGGAGGCCTGCATCTTTACTTTGGTAATTGGGAGGATTTCTAAACAAGATTTATCTGTTAACTCATTTTCTCTCCCTCCTTCAATGTTCCCACTCCTCTCCTCCGCCGCTCTCTGCCTCTCGCTCTCTGTGCCGTCAAAGCAGGAGACCTTAATTAAATACACAGATTAATGGAGGAGAAAAAAGGAGCCAAAAGCAGTGGAATTAATTAGGCAGGAGTTGGGGCTGACATGCTTCAGATCCCAGCCTGCAGCGCTGGTAATGAGCTCCCCCAGGGTGACGGGGCTCACCGAGCAGCACGCAGCTTCGGAATCCAGGGATAATCTGTCCAAAGAGGAGACTCTGGAGGCCGCTCATTCAACATGTTGACTTCTCCTTGTCCTGTTCAACACGTCCCCACTGTTAGAGCTCTGAGGTCTGGCTTTGAACAGCCGTTTGCTTGGCTCAGGGTTGAAATGTTGTTCTTGTCAGATGCGAGTGGATTTTTGTGTAGCGCTTCGTGAGACCCTGCAGATCAGACAGGAAGTTTAAAGTCGCAGTGGTTGTTCATGCAGCTCAGTGTTATAAAGGACGGAGTCTTCATGTCTCTGGCTCCTTCTCTGCTCACTTGCTGAGCGATATATTTCCATAAAGCTGTTTGTGAAGCAGGATCACTTTTTCTCTTCAATCACAAACTCAACTGGTTGTTTCTCTTCTCGGGTTCGATTTGTGCACTTTTAATAAACGGTGGGGTTTTATGTGGGAATGTTGCCGAAATTAATTCTCCATCCAAAAATCCCAAATACAGAAACTGTCACTGTTCCCATCAGTTAATTATGATTATTATTTTAATCATAACCACAAAGTTTTGATCCCAGTTTAAAATGTGTTTAATTCAGATTTAACAATGAAGACACGTCCAGCAGGAGAATCATGACGTTAGTGTGTGCAGGTCAGAGATCACAGTGGGTTCACATTATGCTCAGCTCACATGTCAAGTGTTCATATGTTAATATTCAGTTCAGCAGGAGATGACACCAAACACATCTTCTACTGCAAACGACAGCTGAGTGACTGTGGACGGACGTGGCTGCTCCTGATGTGTCTTCTACATATTTTTATTGGACGATGTTTACTTCAGTTTTCTCTGCAGGTGATCGTAAACGAAGCGATGAAAGAATCCAGTCACGTCTAACGTGATGATTGTGCTGGTTTTGTTTTTCCTCACAGAGCGACGGCTCCGTCTGTCAACACCAGCGGCCAAATGTCAGTTAAACTGCAGCTGAGACTCCGGCGGGAAGCGGCTCGCTGTGATTTGACTCATTTATTTTTTATCACCGTGCCGTCATTTCACTGTGGCAGTTTTCAGCCGCCGCTGAGGAAAAGGTCAACGTCTGGATCAACCACTCAGCCCCCGATCCTCGGAGATGCTTAATGAAACCATTTTCTTCTGTCTCCAAAAATGTGGCCCTGAAAAATAAGAACTTTTCCTGCTCCTGCTGTCTCCTTGAGTAGGTGAGTTTAATGGCCTCCAGTGATATCCTGTCTCATCTGAAACTCATTTCAACTTCTTAATGCTGCTTTGGCTGAAGTGAGCAGAGGCACACTTGTGATAGAAACTATTCTGAGTTGTCACCGGGTGAATGAACCTCTGACTGTTGCTGAGGCCTCCTCACACTGTTCGCTCATGATGTAACAACAGGACATCTGAAATAAAACCATCATGTTCAGAAGGTTCATTGTTTTTGCAGTTGAAACTCAACTCCTCTGTTTCCTTCTTCTTCCTGTTGAACACTGGCGATGACGACTCGATAACGATCAGTGGTGCCACAGAGCGTCGGGAGAGGAGCTGGGGAAAGAGTTCATATTTAAAAAGATTCACTTCAAATGGCTTATTGAGGGTTAAGAAATACTTCTTGTTTCTGTATTTAAAAATCTATTGGCTCAATGTGGTTTGGGTTTATTTTGCAGAATGAAAAAACTATGAGATTGTTGATCATTTCTTCTGCTGCACTGATGAACAGAAGCTTTTAGTTGAGGTCGCACAACTTTAGAGACGTGAAGCATTTGAAGACTCTCCAGTAAATAAAGTCTTGGAGAGATCAGAGTTGATTCAGCTGTGATGTGACATTTACAGTGATTTTACAGAGTTGCACTAATCAGTGTTGAAATCAAACGGTTGATGAAATGACTCCATGTCTGATGAGTCGCTCACAGCTCCTCTTCTCTTCTAGCTGCTGGTTTTGGTTCATAGCAGATTCATTGAGCTGTTTGTTTTCAGTTATCTCCTGAATGCAGACGAGGGGATCAGAGTGATTGTGAGCAGAGGGAGCTGTCCGTCATTTACTGGAGGACATCTTAGTTGACAGCGTCAGACTGAAGCTGCTGTGTTCATGTAGTCGCCTCATGTCTCAGATGGATGGAAATGTATTGACCCTCGGGGACTTTTAAGACGGACACAGCTCAGCAGAGCTCGACTCTAAACGAACGAGCATCTGCTGAAAAACACAGATTTTTATATTCTCTGCTTTAACTGATGTTTAATTGTTTTGTAACATCTTGTTATCGTTGGTTTTTCCTAAATCAATACGTTTCAAAGGTTACGCTGTTAAATCGATCCGTTTAATATGGTTCTGAAAACAAACATCTGATTGGACAATTCAACACATTAACTGTTTAAAGTTCACTTAACTTACAAAACTTAAAAACATTTACATAACACATATAACCTAATGGTCCTTATGAGTTTTTAATATAGTGAAGTACTTCAGCTGCAGGGCAAGTCGCCTGGTGTTGACTGGACTTCAGCCTCTAGCTAACTGTAGGCTAGCGTCGCATGCTAATGTTACTGTTGACTACACTCGTCTGGTGACGTCCGTGTTGCCTGTAAAGTCTCATGTTAATCGTGTGTCTTTGTCCGTCTCAGAATATTCGGACCTGTCTCCAGCTGAAGAACTGAACATGAGCCGACGTGTTCTCTGCCACAGGAGTCTGTGTCTCTGCTGACGTGAGAGAACAGAAGCGTGTTTGTTCTCTGTGCAGCTCTTTGATGAGAAAGGTGAGTACGATCGAAACCTGGCAGGACCTCGCTCTGTGTGCTCTGTCAGACCCCCCCCCCCCAAACTGTGTGTGTGTGTGTGTGTATACTCTCTCATTTGGAAAGTGAAGACAACATCTCCCATGATCCCGCGCTGCTTCACAGACCCCTAGTGGCTGAATTTACATGTCGTAAGTTTAACAAGTTCTGTTTGTTGTAAGAAAACTTGACTGAAGCGTCACAGATGAATTTAATAATCCTGGATTCATGCTTAAAACTATCGATGGAGGGGGTCACTGAGCTTCACCGTGCTCGAGGGAACAGAGAACATCGATTAGTGACTCGTGTTGACACTCACTGGTCTGAGACCAGGGGTTTGGACCTTTGTTGGATTTGCTGTTGAGGACAGGTCGTGAAGGTGAAAGTGGAAAGAGCCCGGACGCTGTTTCGGATGGAGAGAATACAGCACATTACACAGAACCAGCTGAACGAAGCTGCCTTCTCTGAAAACAGAGCTGCACAGTGGGTGACGTTAGCTGCGTGTCTCCTAGGAAACCTCTGGTTTGAGCCCGGCTTGGTTTCGAGGAGGAGGTTTTCCAGAGATAAGGACATTTCATCAGGATTGCACTGGAGACGAGCCTAAAAATGTCTTTTATCAGCAGAGAGCATCAGAACGGAACATTTCATACTCAATCCTGATTTATTTCTTATATCCAGAGATCCTCATCTCTTTCCATTTGTGTTGCTGTTTCCTGAGCTCATCAGCAGCTCAGTGTGCCGGGCTGCCTGGTTACAAACCTGTGGAGACTCCTGATCCGTCACCAAAGTAAACCCTCTTAAAAAAGACTAAGAAGCTCCCTCACATCGCTGACTGGCCAGTGTCGCATTTTGCACGACGAGAAAAAAAAAAAATGCTGTTGTACGTTGTTCCGGTGACAAACACGCTAACGCCAGGAAGTTCAATGTGTCACGTTCTCGTTCTCTTCCTGGTGTGAGAGGGCGTTCGTTAAAACCCCAGTTTTCAGATGTAAAACATTTGTCTGCTTGGTGACTGATATTCCTTCATACATGTCAGACTTGACATAGAACTTCAGTTTCTTTCATTAAGGTCTTTGTCTGAGAGTTAAGTTGTATAAACTCTGTATTTGTTTATCAGGTGTAAAGTTGTGTCTGAGGATCAGTGTGTTCTCCTCTGACTCACTTTAACTTTTCACAGCAGCACAGAGGGAGGTTTTAGATTTGGAGGACTAACGGCTGAAATCAGCGTGACTGAATAATAAGTGATATTTTGGGGGTTGTAGCGCTGCACATCGCTGCCTCCCTCCCTCTCATCCCTCCTGGGATCTCTGCTCAGCTCTGACACTCGGGTTGTTTTCAGTCATCAGATCACCACCCCTCTCTTTACTCTCCGTCTCACCCACACTCTCCTCCCCCCTCGACGTCAGTCAATATGATCCATTTCAGTAAACATCCAACAGGCACAAGCACAAACGGTTTCATTAATATGAGCTGCTGCAGGAGGCAGGACGACCACAGCGCCAACAAAACCCTCTCCTCCCCAGTAAACACTGGTGCCATGGCAACCCTCAGAGCACAGCATGCAGATCTCCATGGCAACCTTTGTGTGTTTGTGTATGTGCACGGGAGGAAGCGGGTAAAGATTGAAACGCATCAGGACGAGAGTGTCAGAAGAGCAGTAAACAGAAAATGTTTTGAGAGCTTCACAGTTTTCTGAACGATGTGAGAGCTGAAGGAACGATGTTCAGAAAACATTTACATTCACCTGAAGAGAGCAAATTACTAGAAATACAAGTTTGTTATTTACAGTCACTGATCTTTTTTACCTTCAGTCTATGGAAACACACACACACACACACACACACACACACACACACACACGTACCATTTGCTCCTTTGTATTGACGTCTTGTGTGCTCAGCCGGTTCAGGAGATCACTGATGTCTTTGTTGAAATGAAACTGGAACGGACCTGAACATTCAGGTCTTCACTCAGAATCAGACTCAGTTTGGGTCTTTTACAGATTTCTCCTCTGGACTCTCACTGACACCTGCAGCCATTCATTTTTCAATCACCATTTCTCGTTGGTATCCAACATGTTAACGAGCGCTCACTGCGTCGTGCTCGAGGTTCTGCAGAAACGTTTAGAGAAAGGTTGTTCTGGCTGCGGCTGCAGAGACACGACTCAGCGATGCTGTTGTCTTCGTTCTGTCTGACTGGAGTCGATTCAGACCTTTTGTTTCTTCATGGAGGTGATGAATTCCTGGTGCGTGGCGCAGCAGAGGGCAAGAGTTCCTCAGACGACGTCAACACAAAACACACACAACTGCAGCCCAGGGATCCGTCTAAGAGCTGGAACACAGAACACCACGATACACCTTAATATTCGGATAGTGTTTAGATATTAGATATTAATTGATTTGGCAAATAAAAAGTTTAATAAAATTATCCATTTGAAAGTTTCTAACAGAAATGTTTCAATGAAAATAATATAATTGTTACACACATGTGCTTAACGTATAAAAATGCTCTAAAGACAGTTTGAAATAAAATCAAAAAGACAAATCGAGCAAAATAAAATACCTGAAATAAACAAATGTGTAGTTCCAGCACAAGATGAGAGGCATCAAGTTCAATGAAGAAAAAATAAATGATAGAACAAACCAAACAGTGGCATGATTTGATTTTAAGAAAGTAAAATACATATAAATAAGAACTTTTTTAAACTAACAAGATAATAAACTGATCCTTCATCTGATCTCCAAGTGAAAACATGTTTCCAACGTGATCATGTGTTTAAACCTCAGAAACCCAGAAACAAATCTTTAAGTTGATTGAAGTCGTCTGCAGCCGCTGGTTTTATTAAACATCTTCTCTGTGTTGGATCAAACATTAGCATACAGCCGAAGTTAGTTTTAACATTTACACTTGTTTTGCTGTGACGTCAAAATGTCTTCTGTGAAAAAAGTCCATTCCTGCTCCCTCGAGGATGAAGCGTTAAGATGTTAATGACTGTGTGCTCTATGAAGCTGTTTCTATGAAGCTGTTTCTATGAAGCTGTTTCATAAATCTTTATCTCCAGTGTTTTAGTGCTGTAGTAAAAGTCGTGTGTTAAATTTTCATCAGCTTGTTAAAGCAGGTTCTTCTTGTCTTCCTCTTCAACATGGGCCACTGGTTTTAACATGAGTTCTCTGTGCGCCTCATATATATATATATATGCTTCATATATATATGAGGCGCACACAGCTCAGGGCCAGTTTGTTGACCTGCTGCCTCGGACCAGGACCTGCCTCCTGAGAGTCTCATTCTCAATGCTGATTGGCTTTCGTGACATCACATCACTCAAGTTAAAATAGTTAAATTACTTCAACTCAAGCAAGTGAAGCGAATTATGCAAATGAGTGTTTTGGGTTAAGTGAACATTGGAGGTTATGTTCTCACCCCTTGTTTGTTAGTTTGTGAACATGATGACAGTTTTCCAGTGAACGTGGTGGAAGTGTTAGAGAAAGAACCTGTTAGAACACCGGGCTTGTTTAAAGGACTGGTTCTGAGTGAGATCTGCTGGACTGCACGTCAGGGACTCGTAGACCTCCGAGTGAACTCTTCTGAGTTGGTTTTTTCCTCCTCAGGTCTGAGAATCACTCACGTTATTATCACTGACTGATTATTCTCGATGTTTCTCGCTCTGAATTAAACTTGGGTTCAATATTCTTCGTTTAAAACGCCCGGTGGCTTGTTTGCACATATGAAAAGAAAACTCCAGTTCCACCAGCAGCACTTCAGAGGAGAGGTGAAGCATGAAAGAAGACTTCAGGCCGAGTTTCCTTCTCTTTCATTCTGGCCTACAACTCTCTCTCTCTTTATCCGAGCGGCTTCTCCAGTCCTCTCTTCACAGAGCTGAACTACTCTTGTCAGTTTCCATTATACCTGAAGACTGTTGGAGGTTTCTGAAAGAGACGCTTTTATCTCTCTGAAGCAGCTTGAAGGAAGGAGCCATTAAGACGGAGCTCAGTGGAGCAGTCGGAGGTGAAGTGTCAAGTGTCGTCGATGTCCCCCCCCGATATTTTTTCATGTACAGAGTTTTGAATGCAATTGAATCTGACGATTCAAGTGTGAGCTCAGCTCTGAAAACCACAGACCCACAAGTCGTTCAAACATGATTTCACTGCCGAGGAGCCTGGTTGCATCATTCATCTTTCATGGCTGCCGCAGACCAATTCTGTTCTTCTTACACAACTGCAGATGAAAAGAGCTTAAAGTTTAAAAAGTGAACACTTCAGGGTCGTTAGTGCGTCGGGATGTTTAATCAGTGTTGAGACGTCCTCAGATCAGACTCAGAGTCTCAGACACACAAACTGTCTGATCCGACATCACTTTTTATTTCTTCACGATCATAGAACCTTCTCTTTGTCTTTGAGAGTGAAACCAACCCTCACTGTACCGTCCTCCATTATTCATTCATGAGCTATGAAACATTAACATCCGGACTTTTATTTATCAAATTACCTTCCACAGCAGCAATTATGGAAATAACAGCGACTGAACATCCTTCACTTGTACAGCTGCGACCCACTTTGAGCTTCATATGTGAAAGTTTAATATCCTCAAACAACAGCATGAAATCTTCATGAGTCTTCACAGAGCTGCAGTCGACAGAGGAGGGAATCAGGAAACTGAGCAGGAGCACGACAACAAGCCTGAGAACACGTTAACTCTTATCATACGTGTGAGTCTCCGCTCGTCAACACGTGAATAAACGTCCACGTGTACAGAATCTTTTCTACATCTGCTCCTCTTCAAAATAACAGCATGTGAGTGTTTCTGCTGATGTTAGCATGAAAACATTCTACATGTTCTACACTAAGTCAGCAGGCCGACACTGAGCATGTGCATTCTAACATGCTTAAGATGGGCGCGACACAGTGCTAATAACATGATTAATGTTTTGCACTACAGAGTTAACGTGCCTATTGTATGTGCATTTAAACATGCTAAAGGTTACATGCTATGAATGGGCTCATGAGATTCTGGTGACATGCTAATATTAGCATTTAGTTGAAAGGATTTTAATCAAAATAAAACAGATTCATTATGAAATAAACTCTGAAATATTAGAAATATAAAACATACAGATTTATATAATGAGAGAAATGTCTTTATACTGCAGCTGTGTGTGTGTGTGTGTGTGTGTGTGTGTGTGTGTGTGTGTGTGTGTGTGTGTGTGTGTGTGTGTGTGTGTGTGTGTGTGTGTGTGTGTGTGTGTGTTTTAATGGCTCCTCTGCATGACTGTGAAAATAACAATACCCAACAAAGCTGATGTCACCTGAGTTTATTTATGCTGCTCCTTGCAGCCGCAGTAACGACATCTCTGGACATGAATCATTCTCCATCACTGCAGCCGACGGTCCCCACAACGACACCGAAACCTTAGTGTGTGTTCACATATCTTTGTGAGGACTATTCTGATGGTGACGGGTTAGCGAATGTGTGTGTGTGTGTGTGTGTGTGTGTGTGTGTGTGTGTGTGTGTGTGTGTGTGTGTGTGTGTGTGCGCGTGTCTGTGTGTGTGTGTGTCCTCTCTCAGATAGAAACCTGTGTGTTGAGAGAAGAGGAGGTGGGAGGAGGCGCTCCTGCAGGTTTCCTCTCTGGAATAGTGATGAAGGAGAAAACTGAAGAGGCTGGAAACGTGTGCACACATGTTCACTGCGTGTTTGTTGTAACACGCAACAGCTGCCTCTTGGAACTCTGTGTGTGTGTTCCTGTACTTACATGTTTGTGAGGACCTACA
>NC_091102.1:1030000-1050000 GCF_024713975.1 Paralichthys olivaceus | reverse complement strand
TAATTGGATTTCTAAAAGTGGTTTCCCGTCGAGTGTTTCTGAGCCAGCGCTGCTTCAATAAAGCACAAGGATCTACCCCCATGACAGACTGTATATTTAACTGTGTGTGCAGTGTGAATGAAACACTGTTGTTTAAAATACTCTCGGCTCTCGTTCAGCTGCAGCTCTCATGATGTTTTTGTGGAGCAGGTGAACGAGGCCGAGACGTCTTCACACGGAGACTCGTCCTGAACCGTGGCTCTGGTGTCGCCAGCTTCAGACTCAGTTTCCTTCTCTAGTCCTCGGCTACATTTCTCCTCCTCCTCTGGTCTCTGTAATTATCTACTTAAACAGGATCTGTCTGCTGGAGCACAACAAACTGCTGATTACAGAGCAGCGTGTCTCCGCGCTGCTCCAATCACTGCAGACATTAAAAGATAATCAGCCGACACTATGAAACCCTTCAACCTGAACCGCTCTCCTCACTCGTTTTATTGTCTCCTGCTGAGTTTGAGGAAAACATCAAATCACTTCCTGAAAACTTACATGAGGTGATTTCCGTGTGAGTCAGTTCAGCCCAGATTAAACCACAGTGGAGCACAGGACGTGTGTGACGTATAAAACTCTATATTCATACAGATGATGTTTATTCACAACGGTCTGATACTGTAACTCACTTTAGAGCAGCTGATTTAAGAGATATACATAAAACATAGAATCCTGCTGGGAGGCTTCAGTATGTGATTCTATTTATTAATAAACCGAGAAGGTCATCCTTTGTAAACATGAAAATACTTCCATCACTACCACCTCTACCGCAGCGTCCTCCAGAGGGCCGGTGTTTAAACAGGACGCTCTACACCCCCCCCACATGTCTGATGTATAGAACACAGATCGTCTAAAGAAGAACAGATCGGGGTTTCTGAGGTTCACGTGTTCTGTGAACGTGTTGGGACTCGGTGTGTGAAGGACGTCGACGCTGCTCGTCCCTGAGGATCAGTGCGTTTCACTGGGGTGATAAGCTCAGCATTGTTCGGGTGTTCCTGACTTATATATAGGTCATGCTCGTATTGTTCTAACACACACACACACACACACACACCACTGTTTGTCGTGTGTGTCACTATTTTCTCACCAACACACAACAGCAGCAGTGACACACTGAGCTTCACAGTAAAGAAACAGAACAACAGACAAAAGGCTCCTGTTGTTGTTTCAGTAAAAACCTCTGCAGTGACTGAAACGACTCATCAGGATCATTAACGAGATCAGAATGTGAAACAGTCAAATGAAAACCTGGAACTGATTCTGAGGTTTTCAGTAGAAACGTCATGATGACGAAACGTCAACAACATGAAGAGTTGAGCTTTTGAATCGGGGACGTTCTGTATGAATGAGGACAAAGTCAACTCTATTGTCATGTCGACGAGAGTTAATGCTGCTTCTCTCTAACCCAGTTTAACATATAAATAACACACACTACATGAAGGACACAACATGTTAAGTTCTCAAGCAGCAGATGCTTCTGTTGTCGTCTCCGATCATTTCTCAGTCTCCTGTTCATCGTCCACGTAAACGTGTCTGAGTTTATTTACAGCTTTCGTCTCTTATCTGTTGAATCTGTGAATCAAACACCAGCGTCTGATTCCTGATCGTGTTCAGACAGCGTCTCGTCAGCTGATGATCCGAGTTCACCTGGAGACTCACCTGTTCCTGCTCGTCCCTCCATCCCCCCATCCCTCCATCCCTCCATCCCCCCATCTCTCCATCCCTCCATCCCTCCATCCCTCCATCCCCCCATCCCTCCATCCCTCTGTAACCCTCCGCTCTCTGCTCTCGTCTGTTTGAAGCTCAGTCTCATTAGTAAAGAGAGAAAACCAGCTCGATATTTTTAGAGAAACACAAATGTTCAAATGCATAAAACATAAAGATTGTATAGTAACCCCCCCCCCCCCCCAACATTAAAGAGGAATAAAAGGAGGGAGTCCCAGTAAAGATTAAACATGACCGTGCATGTTTGGGTTTGCTCTGTAGTGGATGGATCTCTGCAGGCAGCTCTTTGATTATGCTCCGGCTGACAGGCGTCTTTTGTCATCTGATAAAATACATAATTCATCTGCGCTTTAAAGGACAGGAAGCAAAAAGAAGAGTGTGTGTGTGTGTGTGTGTGTGTGTGTGGGGGGGGGGGGTCCTGGTGCAGAGATGAATGTTGTGGCAGCGTCGGTGGCTGGAGGAGCCGCTGTGTCCCTGAAGGCCTCGTCTCCATATAGAGGCATGTTTCTGCTCCGAGACTAAACTGCAGCAGCAGAGCGACACATTCATCACAGAGCTGCTGAACACATCAGAGGAAACACAAGCTCCTCACACACTCAGTGTTTGTGAGTTCACTCTGATGAAGCAGTCAAACTGTTCGGACAATATTCGAGAGGTGGAGGGAGGTTACGTCCACATCAGTATCTGATGATGAGTCAGGACCTGGGGGACGGCAGCTGTGGACAGTGGACTCACAAACACTGATCCTTTACTTTGCAGATGTTTGAGGTCCAGACGACGTTTATTTAATCTGTGTCGTCAGTTATCTGAACATGAAAACCTGATGTTCTTCAGTCAGCGTGCTCCTCCGCTTCCTCTGGCTTTAGTTTACAAAGTAAAACTCATTCTGGCTGATTTACTCAACTATAAATATAAAGTTGGTGCCATGAATGTAAAAAACCTGATGATATATAAACCGGGTATTTGTTAAAGTGCAGATCTCCGGCTGCGTCTCTCTGTGTCGTTATTCATCTCGTCTCTAACCGGATAAAGTTGAATTGCTGCTGTATCGGATTATGAATAAGTAACCTCGGCTTTGATGTGGGGCCTTTGATGTGGGGGTGGGGGGTGGCGGAGCGTCGGGGGTCGTGTGGAGGTCAGCGGGCAGATGACGGCTCAGACTCAGGAACTGTTCCTTCTTCCACATGTTTTTTTCTTCCAGATTTTCTCTAGCTCCTCCCACTCACGCCTCGATGTTTCCCTTCCACTTCCTGTCGTTCGGTCTGAAACCTGCGATGCTGCAGCGCCGGTTTACAAAACGGAGGCGGAGCAGATTTAACGTTCTCACTCTTTGTTGCTAAGATGCCTGAAGAAACAGGAACGATGAAGAAAGATTCTTGTTCTCGAAGCGTCTTTGTCTCGATGAGGATTTCTGTTAATCGTGAATTCACTTTTAAAGACGCACGTTCTAAAAGACAAACAACGAGCTAGCTCAGCTAACCTCAGAAGAAGAGTGACCATGACTGTGTTTGCTAACCTAGTAAGCTAACAGCTGCTAATGCTAATGTTTGCTAATGTCTGTAAAAAACAAAGAAACAGTCAGCCTGCAGGTGGCGCTGGATTGAGAAAGCATCACTTAACATTAGAGTCTAACGTTAATGGTTCACACAGTTGATGAAACAGTCGGGAGTCAGTTCTGCTGTTTAGTTGTGACGTCTGTGAAGGCGTCTGTAGTTAATCACTCTGGTTTCATGTCTGTGCTGCTGCTCGTCTCACTTTCATCCGACTGGAAACAGCCTCAGACCTCCGACACGATTACATCTGCACCTTGTGTCTCGACACGGACACTAACTCATGAATGTCAGAGTTTCAGTGAACGTACAGAATCTAAAGAATCGTGAATCTTTGAGCCACAGTGAAATGTGACTTTAAAACGTGTTCGGTTAAATAAACTGAATTTATTAGAAAACGTGTTCGTTTAGAGAAACTGGATGAATGTGATGTTTTTAAAAGCTATAGATGAATGTAGGTAATTTAAAGACACGGTGACATGTTGAGGACTCAGTCTTACGTCTTGAAGACACCTGGTCATTACTGGACCTTGGTCCTTCACCTGTGGACTTTACGACGGGGGGGTGACTTCTGCTCCGGCTTTGATTTCACTGACCTCAAACCAAATCCTTTCCTGCTCTGAACACACTAATGAGGACATTCTCCTGAACGAGCCTTTTCCTCTGTCGGAGCCTCGTCCACACTCAAACATTAACACATTTAAAGTCACAGTTGTTATATCACTGTCGCTTCGCGTGAAGAACCAGAAACAACGTTAACTCTTATTTACCTGTTTCTCTACGTTTGTTTTAGCTCTAATTTCACGTTAGCGGCTAAATGACCAACATTCACAGACGCATCACTTGGACCAGAGTTCTTCTCTGGTGTTGGATGGATCGTTGACGTAGACTATCGCCACCTACTGGCGTGTTGGAGCTTTTGTAGTCGTCGTTATGTTCTCGTGTGGATTAAATATTTGTGTAAATTGTCTGTGAGTCGTTTCCACTTCACGGTTTCTTTGAATCAGAGGCTGAAACATGTCGAGTGTCGCCCGCTCGCTGCAGCGTCATGTGACGTTCAGTGACTCTGACAGCGAGTTTCAGATCCTGTCACCAGCTGACATGTGGAGCTTCTCTTAACAGAGACGTTTGTGTCGTCTGAGGTCACATCATCGATGAACCTGTTTATCTCAACGTGTGTTCTCCGCAGACTGAAGCTAAACCCGTCTCTTAACTTTCACTCATCCTGAGCTGAGTCAGGGACTTTTCTCCCCGTTTAATCTTTCATTAAGGTTTTTTTATGGCTCCCACACTTTTCTTTAATTTCCTATTAACTGCAGGAAGGTTCCTGGAGGAGACGATGTAATTCGGTGCTGATTAAAGTGAAATGAGACGACGTTCAGATGCTGTAAGAATTCATCTCAGTTAATGTCTGTGACCTGGAGTCTCTGTGAAGTTTGTCTGCAGATAAACTGACCAACCAGGAAAAACAGCGAATGTGAAAATGCAAATATCCAAGATAGATTAATAAAAAATTTCCCTCACATGACTGTGAACGTTGGAGCGATTGAAGGATCAACCTGAGGAAACTGAACAGCTCGATGATGTTAATGAGTGTGTGCAGTAACGTAAAGACTCTTTACTTGATGCAGCTCAACGAGATAATGATTAACAGCTCATGTCATCGATTTACAACGTGTAGGTGGATGTGAGAAGATTCTCCTGGAGTTAGATGCTGGTTCCTGCAGAGTTCCCACAAAGGTTCTGATTGGCAGAGATTGGAACGAGACACCAGCTTTAAAACTTTATGAAAAACTTTATATCTGAACTTTTTCTGGGTGACGTTGTGCACTGAACGTCCGGGTTACTGCTTAACTTATTGTTCTTTAACATCTTAGAGACAACATGCGGCCGTGATCCCTCCTTCATATCGTGTCAAATTCAACACTGGTGAGACAGAGGTGAGACGTCCAACGTGACTCACTGAGGAACAACACAGAGAGGCAAACTCCTTTTTTAAACTGGGATCACCCTGGTTCCTCTGCTAACTTTGTTCTGAAAGAGGATAATTAAATACAGACTCTGGCGTTGCAGTATTTGTGCTGTGAAAACTACCTAACGTAGTTTTTAGACCTGGTCTGTGATGAAACGTGGCGTTTCCACTGTGGGTGAAAATAAAAGCAGCAGCTCAGTTGAGTCGAGGATTTTCCTCCTCCTGTTGAATGAAGTGGGGGATGGTGGAGGTCAAAGGTCACAGCACACTGAGGCTCAGCCTGGCAGAGCAAACACTTTTACTGCCTCCTGTGTTTCTGAGTCAGTCTGTGAAACATTAACCGGTAAATGTGTCAGCAGACCCACAGTAAACAAACGCTCCCGTGTTCCCGCCGCGCTTCACCTCCACTACAAAGTGTTCGGGGCTACACAATGAATTCTGGGATAATCAGCTGCAGAACGGTTTTCATGTGCTCTTCAAAAAACAAACGCTCGCTCGTGAAACTCCCTGAAACGTCAGCAGCTTGTAATTGACTTAATGAAGCTGCCTCAGACGCAGCTTCATGTCGTCTGATGTTAAAACAAGGAGCTGGAATCTATTAACGCCAAACAGAACACAGAGCTTTGAAGCTAATTTGATTAAAAGACGTGAAGGCTGAGGAGGAGACGCCGTCTAAACACAAAGACGCAGAGGAAACCAAATCAAAGTCACAGAACATAAACTCAACACAGGACTTAACCCGACGCCAAGTTACAAAGACGAGACAAATTGTACACGTGTTCGTGATCAACATGGGACGAAGCTTTTATTAGAAAAGTCTGATTCCTCTTCTTTGAGTTAAAAACAGACGTTTCTCTGAGCTCTGCCTGAACCAGGAAATAATCTGTGGAGCATTAGAAAAATAAAAAGTAGCACATCCCTCCCCAGGGCTGGTCGGCCACTTTATCCTCATATTGATTATAGAGCTCAGATAAAAACAGTTCTGCACACTGCTCTCAGGCAAAATATCCACTCTCTGATAAAGTACGGTAACTGAATAAAGTTTACCCACGTAAAAGTACTTTGATTCACCAGCTCATAGACTTCAGAGGATGTGTACAGCTGATGGAAATATCATATTCCCAAACTTCACCTCGGCGTCTGTCAGAAGATGAAGCTCGTTCAAATGTAATAAGAGTAATTGAAGTAATAAAGTCATCTGAGTATTAAAGGTCACCATCGGACACAGAGAGGAAACTGCAGAGAGAACACTGTGAATCACACGACGCGTCATCGTTTAACAAGAACGTGTGTTTCCAAATGAAAATCCCCCTCAGTCATCATTTTAATGTGTGTGTGTGTGTGTGTGTGTGTGTGTGTACATACACAACACAGGAAGTCACAGTATCGAAACCAACTTGTTTGATTTTTTATTGGTATAAAGAAAAGCAGCTTCTGAACATTTCATCCTCGTCTGCTCTCGTCTGCTTCAGTCGATCTGCGTTTCCTCTGATCTCATTCACGTCTTTGTCTCTGTGCCGACAGTTTTAACCGTTGCCATGGTGACACATGCAGAAAGCGCGTTAAGCCGTCCAAACGTGCGATTCCGAGCTTCACACCTCGCAGACGATATCAAGAAGTCATTATCGCCGTCTCTGCGGGAAGGGGATGAGGGCGTGGCGAGGGCGGGGTCAGCGCTCGCTGCAGTTCCACGCCGCTGGGCCCTGGGCTGGTGCCCGTCCTCAGAAAGAGAGAGGACGCAGCTGCTCTCGGAGCGTGAGGGTGTGTTTCACCGTGGGAACGACTCGTTCACACACACACGATACAACTGGTTCACATGACATGTAAACGCAAAGATTCTCATGAACACACGTCCTCTGTCCGAGGACACAGACACCACTCAGATCATTTGAATGAAAATACACAGGAGGACGTTAGCTTGAAGCTTTAAAGCTTCAGTTTCAGGATGAAGAAAAGAAACGTGGCTGCGTTGTTTTAACAAAGAAACACACAGACTGAAACACGTGTGTGTCATTGTTGTTTTACATCAATTGTTTTGGGTCTCCTTTGCCTCTTTATAATATCTATGTGTGTGTATATATATATATATATATATATATGAATCAGAATTCCTTTATTGTCCCAAGATTGGGAAATTAACAATATATATATATATATATATGTGTATGTATACATTTATATATACATACATTTGATTTTTATTGGCCTCTCAATTCTCTGAAGTTTAATTTAGTTTTTGTTGTTGAATGATTTCAGATTCTTTCTGCTCAGCGTTGTTGAATTTGCACGTTTAGTGAACCATACCAAGTTCCCAGTGTTTCTGTGGGATAATAAAAATGTCTTCAGAAAATAATAATAATTATTGCTCATTCTCACAAATCACAGTTTGACCTCATAGATCTTAAAACGGTGCGACGTCCTCTGTCCTCGACTAAAGTGAGAAAAAACAACCTGACAACCTTCGAACAACTCGACCAGAAGGTCTCAGTTGTTTCTTTGACCTTTGGAGTCACAAGATTTCATTTTTAATAGAAGTAACACGTCTTTAAGTCTGAACCTGTGTCTGGAGTCAGAGACTCAGATGAAGCTGATCTGAGGTCAGAGGATTAAAAGGCCACGAGTCGCTCCGCAGCCATTGTTTTTGGATGAATGCAAAGAGAGGTGTTGCCATGGCAACTGGTCAGCTGGTTCCTGCCCAGCTGTCCCAGGCTGTTGAGCTGTTCCACGGGTGTAGGAATGTCCCTCCCCCCGACATGTCCATAGGGGCCGCACCCCCCCCCCCCCCAGTATTCACATACCACACAGACGTGAAGAGGAACGAGGGTCACATGTTCTCAACTCTTTCAAAGTGTTTCTGATCCTTTTTGATTGTTTTGTTCACACTTTTCAAAGTAAAATCACTTTAAATCTTTTAGCTTCAAGTTTTCACAGATTCAGACACTGACTTCGACTGAAACAGAAGTTTCATCCTGGATGAACCTGAACCGTCTGTTTGTTTTGTTGGGCTCATCAGAAGAACTCTCCAACACATGATGGAGGTCATGAAGGAGTCAGATCACCGGCGGGTGAAGCTGTTTTGTTTTGGTTGTGTCCAGCTGAGCGACTCCATGTTTCCTGCTCATCCTCTTAAAGACGCTTTAATTTCCCCTCAAGCCAAAAAGCTCTTAGCTTTCAGAGTCAGACTGGTTGTGTGTGTGAGGCCCGAGGCTCCGCAGATAAAGTGTTCTGAAGATTCAGGTCCGATCAGAAACACTCGTGACTAAAACCACCCGGAGTCTCACAAGGAGACTTTATGAAACGAGGGAATGTTTAACTGCACTGATCTGACGTCCTGAAGATTCTGTGGTTTGAGGATTAGAGATCTCTGATGTCTGTTCACGTGTCTCTGATCAGTTTGGGTTCAGGTTACTTATTTGATAAAAACATAGTCTACAGGTCCGGAGCCTTTGTGGACCTTCAAAATAAAAGTTCTTTATGCTACTGTCTTCACATCGACTCAACTATGTTGTCGTCATTCATTTCAAAGTTGTGATATTAACGTCATGTCGGCACTGACTCCTCTCGTGGTTGATGTGGAGTTGAACAGGTTTTGTTTGGATGAGCTGGTTCAGGGCAGTGAGACGTCCTCCGAGCTGCCGCAGTCAAACACGTGGTGATTTCATTTGTCTGTTAGAAACGTACTGAGGTTCAAATGAGAAAATCAGCTGTTGTGCTGAGTGTGAAGTGATTTTCCTCAGAGTCGAATCAGATTCCTGTTGTTAGAGGGACGAGTGTTTTAATGTTGTAACTACGCTCGTGGTTGTTGTTGTTTAATAAACGAGGTTTCAGTCTCCTCAGTCTTTGTAGCTTCTTCTAACATCTTCAGTTGATGTGAAACTGCGTTTTCTTCGTGTGGCTCCACCTTCTCATCCTGAGATACTTCTACCCAACCCCCCCCACTCGCTCGTGGTAAATCCTGCGGAGGATCCCTGCTGTGATCTCACTTAATACTCGGGGCAACCGGGCGGAGAAAGTCCGCAGAAACTCCAGAGGCTGTCACTTCAGCCCCTGTGGAGGAACTCTGGAGGATCTGTGGAGCTCAGTGCAGGTCTGAGCAGCTTAACGCAGCTCCTGTTGACGAGGAGGGAGATTTGAAAACGAGTCGGCTCTTGTTTCGCAGCAGGAGCTTCACAATCGCAACCTCAAACCCTTCAATTATAGAACGAGCTGCTCTCCATGAATCATTGAGAAATTTCCCGAGGAACGTAATCTGTCAAAAGCCCCTTCACCCTCTCGGATGCAGGAGGAGTGAGAGTGTTAAAAATTCAGACAGACAGTGAAGTGGTTCTGGAGACTCAGGAAGATTAAAACCTCAAATCCTCAACTTCCTGTTCTGCCACTTTAATCTGGGACTGATTTTAATATTGAAACTGATCTTTTCTTTTCTCACAATGTGCAACATGATCCTATTATTCACAGTTATTGAATTCACTCTGGAGAAAATCATCAGATGGAATATGTGCCGGCAGAGATTCACTGGAAATCATCAGTGTTATTTGTGTTTTATATTTATTTGTATTTTTCTGTTGAAGAAAAACAGAAACTACAATAAAAACCCTTCACACGTTCCTGAGATTAAAAAAAGCAACATTCATTCCTTCACCTGCTTCTCTTCACACCTGACGTCTCGTCTGTTGAACACAACTTGTGTTTAAATGTCTTTATAGTGAACGTCACAGATTCGTCTCCTCGATCAATAACTCCAGCTTGTAAAATACAAGAGGCAGGTGACAAATGAAAAATTCATTATAATTCATATTTAAAGAGTTTTGGAAACGAGGTCGTCCTCCGGTTCTTTCTGGAGAAACACGCTGCTTTTTAAAATCTGTACCAAGTCAGAAATTCATTCAGATGTTCTAACGGCTGCATCGTTCACTCTCAAAGACTAATGCACTTCACGAGGAAACGACATTCACGTCACGCTCGGTCGGAGACGCCAGCAGCCATCAGGTAAATGGAGGAGCCGCTAACCTTCACATGCTCCTTCAGGAGAAAGCCTCCTGATGAAACATCCCTGACCCAAATGGACAAATTCTGTTGCAGCTAAAAATAACCTGAGGTGATGGACGGTGATAAAACAACAGAGACGACGGTGACTCGGCCTCCGTCCCGACGCCAGCTTCACTTCGCTGCTCCTGTTGGTTTCTTCATCGAAACACACTCTGCTCAGTGACACGGCGGCTCGTCGAACCTCGCGTCACGTTGAGGTTGAAGAGGCTGAATTTAAAGATATTAAAAAGTCACATACCCTCAAGAATCTTCCTGTTGTGACACGTTCGTGATGCCAAATGTGACACAAAAAAAACTGGAACGTCACAAAAGTCACTGAGATTCATCCTCTGGGGACCGTGAATATATCTTCACCAAATGTCATGGCCATCAATTCAATAGTCGTCAAGACCTTTCAGTGAAAAACCTCAGAGCAGGTTAACAGATCATCCACATCAGGTGGATTCATCCTCTGGGGACCGTGAATATCTTCTATAATTTAACCTGCTCCCTGTGATCTCCTGTGATCTCCTGTGATCTCCTGTGATCTCCTGTATCACAGGCAACGTTTAAATAGTTTTATAGTATTTTTAGCTTTAGGGTCAATGTGTGAAAAAGTTGTGGTGAATAATTGAAGAGTTCTGGAGTTAAATCTGTCGGAGTCTCCGCTGACGTCTCAGTTTCCAGGTCGAGTTCTAGTTGGAACATCCAGAGTGTTTCCTCTGGGGCCTCGTGTGAGTGATTTAGGGTTTGGTTAAATCTGGGGCGGCTAACGTTACAACGGACCTGCTGAACAAACATCCCAGAATAAGAGCTCGCTCCGCTCAGCCTCAGTGTGAAGTGGGACAGGTGGAACCGCCTTTGTTTCCCAAACAAGAAGAAAAACACGAGCCACCGAGCGAACGGCGTCGGATGTGAGGCCGCCACAGGTGGAGGACGGAGGACTGTTCAAGACGGGGGGGTCAGCCGATGGTAGTGGTCTCTGAGGGGGGGGGGGCAGGTTGTGGGAGTTTTGATGGGGGAAGAAACGACAACACAAAGGATCTGTTGTGTTTCCCAGCGGACTGAAGGTTTCCCAGGGAGGAATTACCATTCAGCCCCCCCCCCCCCCTTTGTGCTGGAGGGGTCAGAGGACAAGAGGGGGGGGGGCTCCAGCTGAAGGGTGTAAATCCTCTGAACCAGGCCGCTCCTCTTCACCTCCTTTACACCTCCTCCTCTTCTCCTCTTCTCCTTTCACAACAGCGACGCCTGTGGTGAATCGTTCAGACGAGAGCTGGACAGAATCAATCCCAACATGTTTAGAATAAAAATATCTATATAATATATATAGTCTAATAAATATCTACAGCGAACTTTAGAAACAAAAGACTGAAAGAAATCACGTGTGAAAATCATCAGGAAGAAGAATCCTGGAGTTCTGACTCCTTCATTCATCAGAACCTTCAGCGAAACACGTCAGCAACAGTTCCACTGAACTCTGATCTGTTTAATGTCCTGAATGTTGGACACGTGTCTCCAGAGACGCTTTGACTTTTGTAGATTTTAATAATAAGAACAACTGACTCAGACGTTTGTGTTCTCACATAGAGAACATGTCAGGAACATGTCAGGAACATGTCAGGAACATGTCAGGAACACGTCAGGAACACGTCAGGAACATGTTGAGTCAGCATGTTTGTTTTTTCCTGTGGTCGTCACATGTCCCGGCTGCTCATGGGACTCTACGTCGTCTGAGACGCTCGAACAACTGATGTGTTCCAGTTCCGTGACGTGAACTTATCTCAGCTGCTCCAGGGTTTCTGGGATTTGTTGTGGGAACATGTTGAACGTATGAACCGGACTGAAGAGCAGTCGTCACGGTTACAGAAAACCTTCTTCCCTTTCATCTGTCATCTGACGTCTCCCCTATGTGGAACATCAACATCCGTGTGACTGGCGTGTTTCACTTCCATCGGTTTGTTTCAGTTGCTTTATCTCATCGTGGTTGGAGTCATGTGATCAGGTGGTTCAGTTATCGCTCGGTGTTCCTTTCAGGCTGCAGATGAACGTTCTGACTTGATGAAGATGAAGATGAAGATGTGTGATAACATCGTCATCGTGTTTCTCTGACGGGAAACTTCACACCTTAAAGTTTGGTTTCAGTTATTCTGAGGTTGTTGATGTTGCAGGAAATGATCAGTTGCAACACACATGATGATGACACAGGGCTGTGCTATGTGAGGCACGCACACACACACACACACACACACACACACACACACACACACACACACACCAGTCCTGACTCGTCCCTCGGCTCAGAGCTACAACACACGAACCTGCAGCTTCTCCTGACGAGATGTTATTTCATGAGATGAGGCAGATTCTTGGTCTCAGGTGGAAAATGATGAAACAGTGAATCAGTTGTTGAGAAATCTCTCCCACGTCGACACGCAGCGACTCATCACTTCCTGTTCTCCACATGTGCAGCTTCTTACTGGAAGAGCAAACCACACAAACACAAACCGACTTCTGTAATTTAAAACACTGACTGTTTCATCTGCTGCAGCGTCAGACGTGTTGAATTTCTCCTGAACGACAAGTGAAGCTGATAAATGTTGAGAGACTGAACATTTAGTTTGAGTTTTTCCCTTAATTAATAATAATAATTAAATGAGTCAAATGAAAACAGAAGCGTGTTTCAGACACAGAGGGACGTCATGTTAAAGCTCATGTTTCATGATGATTAAATCTCGACGAGTGAATGTGGACGTCAGTGAAGTGTCACAGAGACGTCGTCTCGTTCCTCAGACGTGTTCAGACATGAAAAACACAGCGACGTGTTCCTGGAGTTCAATCTGCTCTCGTTCTGTTTTAAACCGAACAAAAGAGAAAAGTTAAACATTAAGTTTAAAGAATCGGTTTAAAGGTTTAGATCTCGTCAGTCACTCAAAGGTCAAACATCTTTGATTTCTGTCGTCTCTGAAGATCTGGACCTGCAGGTGAGAAGCTACTTTCTCCCATAAGCTCTTGATCCTGAGGATTCAGAGTGTTTCCTCTTCGTAACTGACTCGGCCAGTCGTCGGCTCTGAGACGCTGCAGCTCGTCATCGACAGATGAAACGGATCCGTCTGATTCCTAATCCACGACGAGCTTCTGTGTCCAGGGAATCAGCCGGGACCTTCAGAAGGAAGTGATGAAACAACGCCCGACAGGAGGCAACGCAGCTTCAACTTCTGGACTGAAGTGATGCAGGGCCGCCTCACCCCTCCTCACCCCTCCTCACCCCGCCTCAACCCTCCTCACCCCCTCACGCCTCCTCACGCCTCCTCACCCCTCCTCACGCCTCCTCACGCCTCCTCACGCCTCCTCACCCCTCCTCACGCCGCCTCACCCAGCAGCCTTCACTGTCACACCAGGAGATGTTGCTGCCAGCTGTCGTCTGATGTTTTGATTCTCCGTGGTCGAGTGGAGGTCGTCGTGATGATGGACAGGCGCATGTTCGAGAGGCCGGGGACGCTCGCCATCCTTCACATGCCTGAAATGTTCCTCTCCTCGCACACACAGACCGAGGCCCTCGGCCATAATGGTGTTTGAGTACACGTCCTAAATAAAAACCTGCAGGAACACTTTGGTTGAGATCAAAACTGAAACGTGAGCGTCGAGGTTTCTGCTGATTCGTGTCTCTCGTCTTCTCATCACAACAAAGACGTGAAAGACGAGAAGTCGTAAATGTCTGAATTTGTGTCGTCAAAGAGAAAAGACTTCACAACAGAAGTAAAATATTAAAATGTAAAAGTTAAAATCTGTAAAAAAAGACATCTGCAGTTTCTGTTTCTGCTCGTTTCATCGTCGTCAGTTTGATGTTTCAGAGAAATAAAAGCAAACCAGAGACATGGACGGGAGTGTCTGTGTTTAATGACCTGACGTTACGATGGACAGTTTCCTGACATCGTCTCCTCTGGTTGTTTCTGTGTGACGAGCGTTCTGCAGGACGCCACAGCAGCGAGATGAAAGAGAGACGCTATCAGAGCTGCCAACTCTCACCCCCCCGCCCCGAGCGTCCTGTCGCCACCAATCAAACATCTGCTCTGCTGGGACCGTCTCTGGTGTCCCAGGATGCTTTGCTCGTCCAGACGCAGACGTTAGTATTCCACACGCGTCGTTCAGGGAAGGTCTGATGATCCCGTCGGACGCTGCTTTGATTTGAACATTTCAGACTCTGTGTTTAATACAACACGTCCCGTTGGACACGTCTCTGCAGAGGACGACTGAATACAAGATGGACGCTCTGTGAACATTTATGTTATTTTTTCGACCGTTCCAAAAAAAGTCATGTTTTTAATCTTTAATTTAAAAACCACAGAACAAACATGATATAAAGCCTGACAGATCAGGGCGGGGCTGCAGGGCTGCGGGGCGGAGTCAGGGGTCAGGAGGTCGAGGGACGGGGGAGTATCTGGGGGAGGGGGGGGGAGTATCTGGGGGAGGGGTTTGATGCTAATGAATCACTGACTGATGTTTGATTTCCTTCCAAAGTGTCTCTGGTTCAGCCCCCGGGACACAGAGCGGCTGCAGGAGTGTGTCACACTCTGTTTGTGTTGTTTCTCTGAAAACACAATTTCTGACATGAAGCAACTTTGAAACTTTTTTTTCTTTCACACTTTAAAAAAGTGTGTGAAGTGAAGAAACCTCAGAGACGCCGTCACGTCATGAGTCATCGTTTACAGATGAGTGTCAGGCCTCAGCTGCAGACGAGAAGCTTCAGATACAGAAGTCACAGGAGCTTCTCCCTGAAACTTAGTTTCCTACCTGAAAGGTTCTGGTTCCAGGTTTGAGCTGAAGTGAAAACAATCAGTGGCTGTAGACGAAGACTCCATAAAAATATAATAACATAATAACAGGAGTAAAACTGATCATAACAGGAACCTGACAAAGTTTTACAGTCGCTGCTTCAACAGAAACAAGATGTTTGTCTCGGCAGCTTCAGTGTGAAGGAGTTCAGCTCAAACACGTTTCAGCTCAAACACGTTTCAGCTCAGCGACGTGTTTCCACACGTTTATCTCTGAACCAACAAACTCGTCCAGGTGAACAAACACAGAGCTGATACCTGAGGAGAGGACTGACTGTGGACCAACTCTCTGAGAACTTCACTCTGAGAACTTCACTCTGAGAACTTCACTCTGAGAACTTTGATCACATCAACCTGCTGCTGTTTTAAAATGTCTCAAACCTTCAGATTATTATTATTTATCAAACTATCAAAGACACAAAGATCAAACACACCTGTCAAATAACAGAACATCAGCCCCCCCCCCCCACAGAGCTTTAAATCAACAGCGCCACAGCTGGACAACAGGCGTCACTGCACAGAAGACATGTTCACGACTCGTCAGCTAAACTGGACAGAGGACACCCCCCCTGTCTCTCTCTCTCTCTCTCTCTCTCTCTCTCTCTCTCCACCCAAACACGTCCATGACTCTCAAACGTGCTGTGATCCCATCACACGTGCAGACGGGGTTGCCAGGCAACCATGTCTGGTCACCCGACAGCCCCATAATGCAACAGAAGATGCAGATTTCACGAGCAGGTCTCAGCACATGTGGGAGGATTTAAAACCTGCTGTCAAATATGAAACATATTTAAATTAAAGATTTATCTCTCAGTGCAGGAGGAGTGTGTGTGTGTGTGTGTGTGTCTCTGTGTGTGTGTGTGTGTCTCTGTGTGTGTGTGTGTTGTTTACCTCAGGTCTCATTGTGTATTCCAGGCAGAGTTCTGAACGTGGAGGCTCCAGAGTCTATTCAGAGGATGTTTTGCAGTGCAGGTGATTAAAACCGGCATCGAACTCTAAACGACAGAGACGTTGCGTCATCACCTCCAGAGGAAGAAGGTTTTGTGTGTTTGGTTGATTCCTCTTCTTCATCCTGAGAGATTTGTGTTCTTCCAGTTTCACGTCCGTCACGTGTTAGAAGCCTCATCACCTCGTGCTGAATCCTGCGGAGGATTCTCATGTCGGCTCATTCGGACATTTTCTGGACTTTTTCGAGGCCGGAAACAAAAACTGCAGAACGTCCGGAGCCTCTCAACAGAAATGAGTGTTTTCACTCTCAGCCTCTGTGGAGAACGTCAGGAGCTCAGTCTGACAGCAGCTGATAACACCGTCTTCATTCTGAAAAGTCCTGATCACATTCCTGCTCCCCAGATGTTGAACTGGTTTTACCGACCTCATGTTTAACGCTGACGACTCGATCTCGTGATAACGGACGTGACGTACGCGCTGCGTCTGAGCGTGTTAAGAGTTCGGATCATTTTGCTCGTCCTGCGGTTTATTGAGGAGTCAGATGATTGGATCCATCGTGAACATGCAGTGAACATGTCACCAGACGAGCTGCGGAAGCATCTAATTGATTATCAATAAAAATGCTGCGTTATATTGACCGGCTCTGAAATATGGAGAAGAGTGAGGTCATTGGTTTTTATGAACCACATCAGTGAGATCGGTTCCATCCAGGCCACAGATGAAGTGTTCCTGGAACGACTGCGTGTGTGTTGACACGTGATGAAACTGTAAAAATCAATAATTAGAGTTTCACAGATTGTGAATAATAATGAAACAAGAGGAGAAGTGATTTAAATGTGAGTTTAGAGTTCAGCTTAAGAACAGAGGAGATTTATGAGGTGGATCAGTCTTCATTTAAAAATCATCTGTGGAACCTTCTTGTTTTGTCGGATGATTCCAGACGTTAATTAAAACCGGACGTTTGCTGTGAGAGGAAATAATCCAGACAAGGTGAACGTGTCTCGTCAGGTTTATCAGTCGCCGCTGCAGGATTTCACTTTTACAACATCATGTTTCCGTCACTAATGAGCTGCTGGTTTCCTTCATGACTCGGTTCAAGAAAATATTAATATCAGATGTTTTTTTTCTTTCTTACATTTAATTATTCAACGTATTTCTTTTGTTTAAGCAGATTTTTTTTGGAACATTATTCTAGATCCTCTCCTGAAGCTGCAGTCGCGCTCGCTGACTTTTAAGATACTTTAAAAACGTGTAACTGAAACTTTAACTGACGTTTTTTAAATGATTATTTTCTAATATTCATGTCAACAAATTCCTTTTCCTGAAAGTTGGCTGAAGAACTTTTCTGCTTCAAGATTAAAAGTTTCTACATCAGAACTTTTTAAAAGTGAGGATTCCGTTTTTATTTGTGTCCTTCAGAATATTTAAAAACTTCGATGATGAAGCTAAAGTGACAGATTCCAAACGTTCAGTCGGACAGTAAACTCCGACTGGTGACACATGAAGCGTGTTCGGTCTCCTGGCGACTGAATGACGCAGTAACATGGTCCAGTTCCTCTGCAGCTGTGAAGGTCGCTCACTCAGGCAGCGGTTGGTCGAGGCTGCAGGCGCCGCCACTCTGTTCCAGGAAATACAGATCAATGGTAGAAACGTTTGAACTGTTAAAGACACGTGGACGCACCGTGTTTGACTCCAGCAGAGATCAGGTATTTGAAACTGTTGGAGTGTCGAACCCCTGCTGCCCCCGGGCTGAATGTGACCTTTGACCTTGAAGGTCAAGTGCTGACTCTAGTTTCACTGCGTCCTGTTTTAGAGTCGTTCAGCTCCACCAATCACAATCAGCCGTGAAGCAGCTGCTCGCCGGTTGCCGTGCGGAATGCGTCAGCGCTGAACTGAAAATACCTTCAGTCAAAATCAATGAATGAAGAACTTCACAGAAGAAACGTCAGATAATGTGAAGGGAATAAATCATGAGATGAAGGAACAGAGAAAAACTCACGTCTGAAAATTTAACAGAAAAACGATCCGAGAGAACAACAACAAATGTGGGAGCGACTTCACGGCGGTTTGAACGCGGCGTCCTGCGGAGGACAGGAAGACAATCTGCTGAGCCGCTGACCTGCAGCGCTTCGATTCAGGTCAGCCGATCAAAGAGGTGACGGATGTTTCAGATTTTCGCTCAACACAAATTTGAAATCATCAGATTCCAACAGTTAGTGTCGGACTGAGATTTTAATCTGAAGAAAAAAACCTCCCACGTTTGATCTGTTTCTACATTTTTATCCCTCGAAGGTTCTGATTTAAAAACATCACAGCTACGAGGAGATTATTATTTTCAAAGCCTTTTTCTCTCCAGTACAGAAAATGTGTTTTTGCATGTGACACAGAGATTATCTTCTTCACCAGCTGATGATTTCATGTCTGAGAATCAAAGCTCCGTCTCCGATCGTTCCCTGAGAAGTCGGATGTTTCCACATGTGATTTAAAGGAGACGTGTTCTCTACAGAGACTTTGTCTTCTGGGACTTTCTCTCAAACTCACTCATCATCTCAGACTGGACATTAAACCAGTAACTACGACTGAGTAACGAGCGTCTGAAACTCAAACTGAGAATGTTTTGTGTTTTCTTCAGTCTCCTCCTGAGGCTTTGATCCTTCACTTCACTTGTTCATCTCTTGAATCTGATGACAGGATGAATGTTTACCTGAATAGAAACGTGTTCATCTGTAGTTTCTAAATCTTATTTAACTTTAAGCGACTCGTTGATTGTCGCCTCGTGAACCGGGCGAACATGTGACTTGAGTCTGTGTCGTCTTCAGCTCTGAGCGTCTTTGTCTCGACCTGCGAGCGACTCAGTGATTTCAAAGAGCTTTTGATCTGCGAGGCCGAGACGGATCAGTCTCCATCCGTCAGGATCTGAGTCGTCACAGTCTTCAGAGATTCAGAACCTGCTCAGTGTTGTTCTCTCTCCAAACCTCTGGAGGACGAACACGTCACCTTTAGAACCACGTCTCAGAACGATCTGATGGAAACGCTAAGCTGCTAAAATGTTTTAATGTCCAAACAAAGTTCACCAGCTGGTTTTCTCACGAGACGTCTCAGAGACGCTCTGTCCTGACGAATATCATCATTGATAAATAAAGATGGAGGAAATATCTGCAGTAGTGGTGGTGGAGCTGTAGTACAGAGGCCCCGCCCACATACACTCTCAACCAATCCGGTGTCATTCTCAGGTTTCATCAATCTGAAACATAAACAAACGTCGGAGATGAGAACGACCTGAAGTGCAAAAAACTTTATTGGCGTCTCGTTTTCTGCCTCCTCTGCTCGAGCTGCTGTTTTCTCATGATGATCAATTTGAAATACTGATGTTTGTCTTTGACAGTGATTGACATTGATTGACAGGTGATGCTGAGCAGCAGCAGGAGCAGATGACCCGTCGTCACGGTGATGGACGTGAGCTCCGCCTCCTCTCGGGCCCGGTTCCCCTCACTGGGACCGTGTGTCTCATACGTTTCTCCTTCAGCTCTAACCCAAGCGTGAACCTCGGCCCGCTCACATCCCGGCTTCACAATTACTGAAGCTAATTGGATTATTTCTGTGTTTTGAAGACGGGAAAGTTCAAAGAGGAGGGAGAGCGTTCAAAGACCTGAGCCTCAAGGTGTGAAAATGAAAAGTGTCACAGGAAGTGAGTGAAGTCAGCGGGTCAGAACTCCGCTGCTTTAACTCTCCGGTGAACACGACGGAGCTCAGCAGGAGCCGCAGCACAACGAGCTGCTGAAGAAGATCCACCAGAGCTCTGAGGTGTTTTGTTTGGGAGCTCGTGTTGCACTTTGTCGGCCGCAGCAGGGCCCGGCCAATCACACGAGCCGCTCGCTGCGGAGTCACAGTTGCAGCCATCCAGTCACCGCCACCGCC